>NC_139515.1:84375615-84433902 GCF_947247035.1 Vipera ursinii | reverse complement strand
TACAAGCTCTCCCTTTTCCTCCTGACAACCTTGCCGATTTCTGCACACCTCCGTGGGGCTTGTACACCGGGCAAGGCAAAACGCCAACTTAGTTAACCAAAAATGCTTTGGAATCTGCGAGAACACAGTCGTGGCATTACCTGGAACCCTTTAAAAAAGCCGTAGCTCTTCCAGGAATCACAACCGCATCAGCTGCTATGCCGTCCCGAGAAAATATGTGGCTGCTGTACATTTTTGCAGGCAGTTTTTGCATGCACAATGCTAGGACTACAGAATACAGAATAAGAGAATTGGAAGGGAAGCTTGGAGGTCTTCTAGACCAACTCGCTGCTCAAGCAGGCAGGCAGGCAGGCAGGAAGGCAGGAAGGAAGGAAGGAAGGAAGGAAGGAAGGAAGGAAGGAAGGAAGGAAGGAAGGAAGGAAGGAAGGAAGAATTGGGAGGGGGAGGGAAGGAAGGAAAGCTTAGATAACAGAGTTGGAAGGGACCTTGTAGGTCATCTAGTCCAACCCCCTTATACCATTTCAGACAAATGGCTGTCCAGTCTCTTCTTAAAAACTTCAGTGTTCCAGCATTCAGTTTCTGGAGGCAGGTTGTTCCACTGGTTAATTGTCTACTGCTAGGAAATTTCTCCTTCATTCTAGGTTGCTTCTCTCCTTGATTAAGTTCCATCCATCCCATCATTTCTTGTCCTGCCTTCTGGTGCCTTGGAACTACCACTCTCATCGTCCCCAGCCAGCAGAAATAATAGATGGAAAAAAGTCTAGTTTCTGGGAACTTATCTATCTTGCTTGCCTTTCCGTAGTTAATCCTTCCTGAAGTGCTTTTAAAGATGTTGAAGAGTTTTATCTTAGCTTATTCCAGCCTGGAATTAACAACCTAGTCCGTTCTTTTTCTATCAAGGGAATGACATCTACACACACATTTCTATGTAAATACAGGTAGACCTTGATTACGACTGGTTGCATATGACTGTTTGAAGTTATGACGGACCACCAAAGGTACGGATAGCCTTTGACTTACAAGCATCTGATTAGTGACAATTCAAAGATAAAATAGTACTGGAAATACTGATGTACGACCATTTTTCACACGACCATGGTCACGAATTCTGATGCTTGGGCTACTGGTCCATATTTGTGACGGTCGCAGTGATCGTCTTCTGTGACCTTCTGTCAAGCAAAGTCAATCTGGGGAAGCCAGATTCACTTCACAACCATGTTACTCACTTAACATGTGCAGTCATTCACTTGATGACGGTGGCATGAAAGAACATAAAACGGGACAAAACTCATTTAACAATTCAGAAATTTTGGGCTCAGTTGTGGTTGTAAGTCAAGGACTACCGTGTTTCCCGAAAGTAAGGCCTACACCCTAAGCTTGATTTTGTGGGGTGGGCCTAATATAAGCCCTACCCTAAAAATAAGCCCCAGTTTTGGGCGAGGCACACACCTTAAAATCAAGCTGGGGCAGGGGTGTAGAGCTGCCCCACCCACCCCGCACCTACTTAGCTTGCAGCCAGGACTCTCCTCACCGGCCACTTCTTTTTCCGAGGCCTCTTCTGCAGCCAGGCCTATTTCTCAGTCCCAGGGCTTTCTGGAAGGCCTTGTGCAGCTGAGAACCAAGCTATGGATTCAATCCCTAGCTCGGTTTTGCAAGACCTCAGCAGCCGAGCATCAAGCGGTTGAATCCATAGCTCGGTACTTGGCTGCTTAGGCCTTCTGGAAAGGCCTGACTGCAAAATGCAGGCCTGAGTGCAGCTGCAAAACTTCAGCCCCAGAAGAAGTGGACCAGCTGGGTGGCGCTGTCGGTGCCAGAGGTGAGGTAAGGCCTACCCCGAAAATAAGACCTGTGCCTCTTTTGGAGGCAAATAAATAAATAAATAAATAAATAAGAAAGATACGGTCTTATTTTTTGGGGAAAACATGGCACCTATACTTATGACCAGGTTCTAGCGTCTGATGGTCACCTTATCCCTCCGGCCATGTGACTGTATTTCGGGCGCTTAGCAATCAGTTGGCAATATCCCACGGTCACGTGACTGCGATTTATGATGTTTTTGCTGGAAACCAGGGTTTATTTCCACTTCTTTTTTTTTTCAAAACTTGGCCCGTAGTGAACAATGCTTTGCTTAACGTCCATGGTGTTCACTTTATGAGCACAGCATTCGCCTTACAACTGCTGCAAAAAGGTAGCGAAATTGGCACAATCAGGTGATGACCTCTACTATGGTCCCAGCTTAACAAATGTAATTTCCAGGCTTAGTTATGGCCATTAGTCAAGGACTACCTGTACGTAGTTAAGTGGCATTTCTGATACACCTTCCCTAAATGTAGGTTGTCCTCAGACAAAGTCTGCCTAAGTTTGTTTTTAATCTGAAAAATATGCATGTTGGCATCTATGGATTTGAGGAAGGGTAAAATCCAAAGAATTCTTGCATGCCGGCTGCCAAACAGGTTGGTCACCAGCAGAGGTAGGCTGAATAAAATCTTCGAGCAACTTTACATACTGTGAATGAGTAATGCGTCTAAATATGCATTTTGAGATCGAATGCACATTTAAATTTAAATATACATACATAGCATTTAGACAGACATTTCAGAGGCGGGTGAAGATGCATTTTGATTCAGGACAGAACAGAATGAAATCTGGAAAGAAAAGAAAGAGGGAATGAAGGAAAGAGGAGGGAAAGAAAGACAAAAGGAAAAAAGGAAAGAAAGAAAGAAAGAAAGAAAGAAAGAAAGAAAGAAAGAAGGAAAGAAAGATAAAAAGAAAAGAAAGGAAGGAAGAGGTTTGAAATTAAAAACGACCCATTGAAATTATACTCCCTACTTTTTTGAAATATAACTGGGTTCATAAACTTTTTAAAGCCAGTTCACATTCTTCTTCTTTTTTTTAAGCACAAGATTTGCTTTTCCCTTTCACCCAGCGTTGATCGTGGTGCCGGGGGGGGGGGGGGGGGAGGAAAAGAGATGGAAAAAGAAGAAAATTTTCAATAAATCTCTCTCCTGGGTTGCTTTCAACTCTGGCATGTTCCGCCATGACCTTCTATTACATATTTGGCTTCTTCCTCGGAGCTGTACACTCCGATTGCCTTCGCCACGGGGGATGCAGCATCAGCCTCCTAAAATGAGCCGATTTTGCACTGCTCATCACTGACGCTCCGGACTTTTCGTGCGGCCAAATGGTCTTTTTGTGCACTGTGAGTGCGCAACCTCTTTCTTCCTGGTGCAAAGGCACGGAATTGCAGACCAGGGAGAAATACTGTCCTGGCTTTTTCCTATCTAATAGGTGGATTGTTTTCCCCTGCGAATTCAACATTTAATTTTTCATAGCGATAGCTAAGTGCCCAATAGCTAAATAGCGCTGATGCACACCGACCACGACTTACAACAAAGAAGGCCATGGTTTTTGTGCTTGAGTGAGACCTTTCTTAAGGGACCTTTGCCCCATTTTATGACTGTTCTTACCACAGTTGCTAAGTGAAGCCGAGAAGTTCTTAAGGTAGAGTAACAATAACAATAATCATCATGCCCACGCAGTGACATTGACAGACTCTATCTACCAAGGCAAATAGGTGGACGTGGAATGCTGCAGGTACATCAGATGGTTGAAGAATTAAAAATGGCTTTGGAAGAATATCTGAAGGACAATGATGAAGATGCACTGAAATTAGTATATCAGGAAGGCTTACTGACTACTGGAGAGACCAAACTGGCCTACAAGAAAGACCAAAGGAAGAACAGAAAAGAGGCATGGGAAGACAAAGCACTACGTGGCCAGTGCATTAATAAAATAGTTGGGAAAGCAGATAATAACAAGACCTGGCAATGGCTAAGAGCGGGAAAGTTGAAGAAAGAGACTGAGGGACTAATTCTGGCTGCACAAGACTAAGCCTTAAGGACAAATGCATACAAAGTCAAAATTGAGAAGACAGCAACAGACAGTAAGTGCCTCCTATGCAAAGAAGCTGAAGAAACAGTGGACCACCAGGTAAGCTGCTGCAAGAAGATCGCACAGACCGACTACAAGCAGCAGCATGACAAAGTAGCAACAACGGTGCATTGGAAGATCTGCAAGAAATATCATTTGCCTGTAAGCAAGAGCTGGTGGGATCATAAAATAGAGAAAGTCATAGAAAATGATCAATTTAAACTGCTCTAGGACTTCAGAATTCAAACAGACAAGCACCTGCAACATAACACCCTGGACTTAACAATTGTTGATAAGAAAGACAAAAAAGTCTGGATAGTGGATGCGGTAGTACACCTGGAGACAGCAGAATAGACAAGAAAGAACCGGAGAAGATAACAAAATACAAAGACCCACAAATAGAAATAGAAAGACTGTGGCAAAGGCAAGCAAGGGTAGTACCAATAGTAATAGGTGCCTTGGGTGCAATCCCAAAACAACTGGAGCACCACTTGAACACCATCATCGGCACTGACAAATTCGCCATTAGTCAATTGCAAAATGTGGCCTTACTAGGAACTGCTTCCATCCTGCGGCGATATCTGTAATACCATCCAACATCCACATCTGCCTATCCCAGGTCCTTGGTAAGGACTCGATAGGTAGACAAAAATGCCAAATCCAGTCTGAACATTTGGCTGACTGTGTGATGATCAATAACAACAACAACAATAAAGTTGGAAGGGACCTTGGAGGTCATCTAGTCCAACCCGCTGCTCAAGCAGGAAACCCTATACCATTTCAGACAAATGGTTGTCCAGTCTCTTCTTAAAAACTTCCAGTGTTGGCGCATTCACCGCTTTTGGAGGCAGGTGGTTCCACTGGTTAATTGTTCTCACTGTCATGAAGTTTCTCCTTAGTTCTAGGTTGCTTCTCTCCTTGACTAGTTTCCATCCGTTGCTTCTTGTCTTGCCTTCAGGTGCTTTGGAGAATAGCTTGACTCCCTCTTCTTTGGGGCAGCCCCTGAGATATTGGAAGACTGCTATCAAGTCACTCTTCGTCCTTCTCTTCATTAAAGTGGACATACCCAATTCCAGCAACCGTTCCTTATATGTTTTAGCCTCCAGTCCCCTGATCATCTTTGTCTCAACATCTTTTTTACATCGTGGTGACCAAAACTGGATGCCGTATTCCAAGTGTGGCCTTACCAAGGCCTTGCAAAGTGGTATTAACACTTCATGTGATCTCGATTCTGTCCCTCTGTTAATGCAGCCTAGCACTGTGTTGGCAGGTAACCCGGTTGTTAAGTGAATCTGGCTTCCCCATTGACTTTGCATGTCAGAATGTGGCAAAAGGCGATCACAGGAGCCTCAGGACGCTGCAAGCGTCATAAGTATGAGTCGGTTGTCAAGCCTCCCAATTTTTATCATGTGACCATGGGGAATACTGCAATAGCCGTAAGTGTGAAAAACGGCCATTGTTTTTTTTCAGTGCTGTTGTAACTTTGAATGGTTACTAGATGACCTGTTGTAAGTCAAGGACTACCTGTTTCTATCTTGATTTTTCTAAGTTCAGACTCAAACGTAGCTCAGGAAAACTGAAAATCCTAAGCTACTACTTTCTCTAGTGGATGGAATTTGGAAGGCTTTTAAAACTGACTGCAATTTATACAGAAAAGTCTCTAATGCCAAGGAAAGGCTGTTTAATTATGTAGTGATTTAATGAGGTTTATTAGTAAATAAATTCCAGGTGATTATGGAGTAATGACATGTCGCTGCAGACTGGTAAATAATTGAACTTATCAGATCCAAAAGGCATTTCCATATAACCTGTATTGAGGACTGGTAAAAAAGAGATAATTAAGCCTCTTCTCCTTACAATGAAAAGGCTGCAATTTTTGTTGTTTCGTTTTTAAAAAACTAACAATAATAATTGTCTTCCTACTATGTGGCAATCTTTGGCCTGCATTATGTCTTCTTTAGTAAAATAAATAAATAAACTGCAAGAGAACAGAAAAATAAAAAGAGCAGCTCTCATTTTCCTTTTCATTAAACATCAATTTTCTGAACACATAATAAAATACAGCTATAAAATATTTACTTCCATTTAGACTGGAAACATAGGCTATCTTCCATTCTATGGAATTAAGACATATTTTAAGATGCATTTTTTTTAAAAAAAGCTTTGTCCAATTGTCTTTGACAACATGTGGAGATGCTGTAATTTCTTAAAAGACAAATAAAAAACATGTTTTCAGATTGACACCTAGCCATTCTAAGATTACCACAGCATGAAACTGACATGGCCTCATGATATAAATCTTCAGCGTGAAACATTTAAACAGAGACACAATACATATTTTTTTACTTAGCACATCTTTATGGTATAATATGAATAAAAAGGGCAATTTAGGTACTGAATTAATCGCTAGGGTTTTTTTGTCAGCACCCGCAGCAGCAACTATAACATTTCTATGGTAGCCAACCAGAATTGGCTTAGATCAGGGGTCTTCAAACTTGGCCCTTTTATAATTCAAGGTGCTGGTGATGACCTATAAAGCCCTAAATGGCTTGGGTCCGGGTTATCTGAGGGAACACCTGCGGCCGGCATCAACTTCCCTTCGTCCAGTGCGCTCCCACAGGGAGGGCCTTCTCAGGATACCGCCAGTTAGGGAATGCCGGCGGGTTATTCCCAGGGGAAGAGCTTTCTCTGTGGAACCAGTTCCCCATGGAATTTAGGACTGCCCCCGACCTTCTCTCATTCCGCAGGGACCTGAAAACTTGGCTTTTTGAGCTGTCTGGCCCAGGCTGAGGGGTTTTAATTTTTATTAGGCTTTAGTTTTAAATTTCGGGGACTTTATTTAATTAATTGTTTTAATCTGATTTTAATTTTTGCATGTTTGTTTTAATCTTCCCTGTACACCGCCCTGAGTCCTCAGGGAATAGGGCGGTATATAAATTTAATAAAATAAAAATAAATAAATAAATAAATAACTCATGGACTTCAACTCCCAGAATTCCTTAGCCAGCATGCCTGGCTGAGGAATTCTGGGAGTTGAAGTCCACGAGTCACAAAAGGGCCAAGTTTGAAGACCCCTGGCTTAGATAGCCATATAACGGGGTAAAGTTGAAGTGAAGTACAGGCAGTCCTTGAATTATGACCACAATTGAGCTCAAAGTTTCTGTTGCTAAGTGAGACAATTCTGAAGTGAGTTTTACCTCATTTTACGACCTTTCTTGCCACAATTGTTAAGAGAATCATTGCAGTTATTGAGGCCTTCTTTGTTCCACACCCATTTGCACTATTCAGGTGATCCCGAGGGCACAGATAAACCAAGTGGCCTCAATGATTCTCAGAAAGAGTGCTAATGATCAGATGACTGCAAAGAATATAAATCCTTCCATCCTCCACCATTCAGTCAGAACTGAAAAAGCTTCTCGGATGAGAAGCAAAATGTCTTCAAGGAAGAACAAGTCCAGTTGCCTTTTATAAAAAAGCACCTTTGAACAACCATGTCCTGGATGACTGAGAATTTCCACCGACGCGAAGGAAATATTAGGTTGCGTTATGCTTCAAAGAGTGAACCTTGTGATCAGACCAACATTAATGTTCCAATCAGAGCATCTTGGAGGAATGGAGAAATCTAGAAGATCAAAAGAGATCATTAATTTGACAATTCCAACTCATTATTGCCCAGTTTCTCACCTTGAGTCATTATTTGCGGTGTGTGAGTTGCATTCACTAGTGGACTTGTCCCAACAATTTTTTTAAAAATCTTTTAGTAAAGACTAGTAATTTAATCTTTGATCATAATTCCTGACAAACACCTTTCTTCTTCCTACAACATCACACCAACTAATTTAGCATGGGTGTTTCCATTGCAAACACAACCCATGTTACAAATTTCGTCACTTTCACTTTGGAAACGAGAGACCCAGTTTTGAAGGAACGTTGCTTGAGAACAGCTGCTCTAATGGCTGTGCACGGAGGCCATGTTTGAGGTCAGGGGTCAATGCTGCTAACATCGGATGTTCTTGCTTTGACAACCTAGGGAGATGTAGCCTTTTTCTTTCTATGCTTTACTCTTAGAATTAGAGTTAGAATTAGATGATGCTGGGGAGGGTGGGGGGAGGAGGAATGTGCATGGGAGTTTAGCTAGACATAACAATACTGAACGTAGTGTGAGAACCAAGGTTATTGAAATAAGAGATAAGAACTGGCGGGTTGGAGAACTGGAGGGAAAGCCTGCATTTCAAACTAATTGGAGAATGTGATTTATGACTATTAATTAGAGGAGGGAATTGTGCTTTGATACTCTGTGCTCAGGGGAGGGGAATTCAGATTTTGGCTTCACCCATGTACGTGCCGACGCTATGCTCCTCGAATAAAGGAGGGCGGTATAGAAATTAAATAATAATAATAATAATAATAATTATTATTATTATTATTATTATTATTATTATTATTATTATTATTATTATTATTATTTAAGGCAAACAATGCCTCGAAGTTCTTTGAAGAGTTTTATCTCTCAGAACCATGTCTTTCAAACAATATTCTGTGGAATCTGTGGGAGCTTGATGAGGTTTGATGAGAGACTACAGGAAAAAAAAAAGAAAAGGAATGGGAGAGAAAGGAAGGAAGAAGGGAAGGAAGAAGAGAAGGTGGAAGGGAGGAGAAAAAGGAAGGAAGAAAGAAAGAAAGATAGACGGGAGGAAGGAAAGAAGGAGGAAAGGAAGGAGCGAAAGAAAGAATGGAAGGAAAAAAGGAAAGAAAGAAAAACAAACAGAAAAACTTCACCTAAACAGAGTCAAACTAAGCCTTTGCCTCTTGATCAGGATTTCATTTTCTAACTAATTGTTTCTGTGGCTTGAGAAAGTTTGACAAACCTTTGTTTTTAAATCATGCCCTGGGCAAATACCATCCAATTCTGTGGACCCTTTCATCGCATCTCCTCACGTGTTTTCCCATGTCACACGTGAAACAGGGGGTGCTATTTTTTCCCCCCTTTTCAAAATCACAGTTTAAGCCTCAGCATTAAGACAAGCTGGACAACCATTTTTTAGGATGCCTGAAATGGACTCGGAAGATCCTGCACCTTCTTACAAGATGGGCATCACACATTTTAAAAAGCACATTTTGACAAGCATTTTTAAAAGATATCGTCACAATTGAAGAAGAGGAAATGGACTTGTGAAACGTGTCATTTGAAGAGGAACATCTCCTTAGGAGAGGCACTGCTGATTAATGCCCATATTTTTTAATCAATCAATCAATCAATCAATCAATCAATCAATCAGTCAACACCGCCCAGAGCCCCTCTGTAAGGCGGGCAATTAAGAAGTTTGATAAATGAATGAATGAATGAATGAATGAGTGAGTGAATAAATAAATAAATAAATAAATAAATAAATAAATAAATAAATAAATAAGTTTATTTTTCAAATGCAGAATCTGTTCTTTGGGTTATGGTAATCCTAATGGAAGCCAAGAATCCATGAAGAAAACTGGAAGTTTAATAACTTGGGAGGTAAACAGAAAAAAGTAACAACAGAGTAGAGTAGAGAAAGTAGAGTAGAGGAATAGAATAGAATAGGAATAAGAAGAATAGAATAGAATATATGGAATGAAATGGAATAGAATAGAATAGAATAGAATAGAATAGAATAGAATAGAATAGAATAGAATAGAATAGAATAGATGCAATGGAGAATAGAATAGAATAGAATAGAATAGAATAGAATAGAATAGAATAGAATAGAATAGAATAGAATAGAATAGAATAGAATAGATGCAATGTAGAATAATAATAGAATAGAATATATGGAATGGAATAGAATAGAATAGAATAGAATAGAATAGAATAGAATAGAATAGAACAGAACAGAACAGAACAGAACAGAACAGAATAGAATAGAATAGAATAGAATAGAATAGAATAGGTATCGTCCATGCAAATAACCTTATTTTGGGGGGTTTTTTTGCACAACTGCTGAGAAGGAATTTTGGGCTCTGGAAATCAGCCGTGCAGACTATTCTCCGGCAGCTGTTTGTCTGAAACGGTATAGAGATTCCTGCTTGAGCAGGGGGTTGGACTAGACGACCTCCCCGGTCCCTTCCCGCTCTGTTATTCTGTGGCTCCCGAGGAGAAATATTAGCTTTGAGGCGTTCTTAAGCCTTTCCTTTCTTCTCCTTCGCCTTTTCCTTGGTGAGCTCCCAGTGAGTTTCTGCAAGGGACACATGCTTTATGGCCGCTTCAGGCAGGCCTTGCCCACCCCACCCGATGGGCTGAAGAGATGAATGGAGGCTTATCTCGGCTGCACACGTAACCTTTGCCGTCCCCTGGCCTGACCTCCTTCTGCACTCCTTCATGAAAATGATTCATCTTTCAAGCGTTTTTCCCCTCCGTGGCCCGAGGCAAGTCGATCTTTCAATGCCGGACTTGTGTGGTTGCACAAACTCCGACCTGGAAAGTACCTGCAGGCGTGGTTTTTTTTTTCTTTTCTTTTCTTCTTCTTCTGGATGTGAGGATCTCTTCCCCCCCCATCTCACCCCACCACCCCCAGCTACTTAAAGGCAATTGGGAAGAGGATGGCAAGGAATTGTTCACGGCAAGACCTGACTTTATACATGTTTTTTTTTTAAAAGAAGATTGCATTAGGGCAGTTGATGAGGTCCGGGTCTTTTAAGGGTGGGGGAAGAGGGCAAGGCTACAGATCACGCTGGGGTCCGCGGTGTGGTTAAGAGATAGGCAAAGTAGCAGCCTTCCATGTCTCTTCTTTTGTTTGTAAAATAGGCCATATTTCTTCTGCGTTTATTCATTTTTTTTATGGGTGTGACAATTAGAAGGTTAGCCTCCCTCTGTTTCTCAGGGTTGCAAAGATACCAAGCTCAATTGAATGATCGATCCTTCCTTCCTATCTTCCTTCCTTCCTCCCTCCCTCCCTTCCTCCCTCCCTCCTTTCCTTCCTTCCTTCCTTCCTTCCTTCCTTCCTTCCTTCCTTCCTTCCTTCCTTCCTTCCTCTCTCCCTCCCTCCCTCCTTTCTTTCCTTCCTCCCTTCCTCCCTTCCTTCTTTCCTCCCTTCCTTCCTTCCTCCCTCCCTCCCTTTCTTCCTTTCTCCCTCCCTCCCTCCCTCCCTCCTTTCCTTCCTTCCTTCCTCCCTCCCTCCTTTCTTTCCTTCCTCCCTTCCTTCCTTCCTCCCTTCTTTCCTCCCTTCCTTTCTCCCTCCCTCCCTCCCTTCCTTCCTTCCTTCCTTCCTTCCTTCCTTCCTTCCTTCCTTCCTTCCTTCCTTCCTTCCTCCCTCCCTTCCTCCCTTCCTTCCAGAGTGCAGAGAAGAGCAACAATGATGATTAGGGGCCTGGAGGCTAAAACATATGAAGAATGGTTAGAAGAACTGGGCATGGCTCGTCTAGTGAAGAGAAGGACATGATAGCAATGGCCCAATATTTGAGGAGCTATCCCAGAGAAGAGGGGGACAACCTGTTCTCCAAAGCACCAGACAAGACCAGACAAGGAATAATGGATGAAAGAGAGATTTAACCTAGAAATA
Organism: Vipera ursinii; assembly: GCF_947247035.1. Lineage (NCBI taxonomy): Eukaryota > Metazoa > Chordata > Lepidosauria > Squamata > Viperidae > Vipera > Vipera ursinii. The sequence continues at coordinate 84,422,443 of NC_139515.1, read as the reverse complement.
AGGAGAAATTTCCTGATAGTGAGAACAATTAACCAGTGGAACCATCTGCCTCCAGAAGCTGTGAGTGCTCCATCACTGGAGGCTTTTAAGAAGAAACTGGACAGCCACTTGTCAGAAATGGTACAGGGTTTCCTGCCTGAGCAGGGGGTTGGACTAGATGACCTACTAATCACCTACTCTGTGATTCTAAACCTTCCTTCCTTCTCTCTCCCTCCCTCCCTCCCTATTCTTCCTTCCTTCCTTCCTTCCTTCCTTCCTTCCTTCCTTCCTTCCTTCCTTCCTTCCTTCCTTCCTTCCTTCCTTCCTTCCTTCCTTCCTTCCACAGAAAACAGAACAGAACAGAACAGAATTCTTTATTGGCCAAGTGTGATTGGACACACAAGGAATTCGTCTCTGGTGCATAAGCTCTCAGCGTACATACAAACAACAAAGGGATAAATCCTAACTCATAAGATGCAATCATAAATCATAAGATACAAACAACAATGGATAAATCATAATATACCAATAGGAGAAGGTAGTGGGAAAGATGAGAAGATGAGAAGGGTAATAATGATACAGACTTACTACATGGGTAGATATTCTTTAGGCATGAGACAGTGCTAAGGGAATGAGGTATCTAGCAGAATAATAATAATAATAATTAATAATAATAATAATAATAATAATAATAATAATAATAATAATAATAATAACAGAGTTGGAAGGGTCCTTGGAGGTCATCTAGTCCAACCCCCCGCCCAGGCAGGAAACCCTACACCATTTCAGACAAAGGGCTGTCAAAAACGTCCAGCGTTGGAGCATTCACAGCTTCTGGAGGCAAGTTGTTCCACTGATTAATTGTTCTGATGGCACTGGGGGAAAAAATGTCTTTGTGTCTAGTTGTTTTGGCATACAATGCCCTACAGCGATGTCCTGAGGGGAGAGGTTGAAGCAATTTCTGTCCAGGATGTGAGAGGTCTGTAGATATTTTCTCATCCCTCTTTCTGGTTTGTGCAATGTCCAGGTCCTCAATGAAAGGCAGGATGGTTGCAGGTTCCCCCCCCCCCCCCGCAGTTCTAACTAGCCATTTAATAACATTAGATTTAGCTGTGATATCTGAATTTAATTTGACCATCTAGCTTCCAGTGACTCCTGGGAAACCAAAGAACAAGGAGTGTGATTTAGCTGCTTTTACACATGGAGGTTCCCTACATGATGCGTAATGCTAGCAAGTAGCTACATCTCCCTTTATGATTAGTATTCTTTATTAATTACAGTAGTAATTACAGACTACCCACCTCAGCGTCTGTTGCTGGAGGCATCCGCTCAGCTGCAGTGATGGGAGAAATAGCCTCTTTCTTGTTGCAACCTTGGCAAAGACACTTTTTATTTCTTGTTTCAAAAAACATACCATGAAGGATGGTGCAGTGGAGGGTTGTTGAGTTTCCAAGTTGTTTATCTCTTCATACATTTTTCCCCCATGCCCAGTTTGCCTAGGGAAGCCAGGCTCCAAATACTTGTGTTTTCTTGAGTCTAAGGCCAATAAAACTAAAAAATCGTTGCTACTGGAATAATTGAAGCTGTGATGGGTTTTCCATTGTGCTGGCAAAGCATTGCTGGAAGGAGAGTATTAAGAGAAGGAATTATGAAAAGGTTTTTGTGCAGGAACCAAGCCAGCTTCTGGAAAACCTGGAGAGGACCCCACAAAGCTCCATAAGAAGGCCGTTCGGTTCCTTCCTGTTGAGATTTATCTCCAAGAGATACATTGCCTTTGAATATGGAAGCTCTATCCTGACTCACTGAGAGGAGCTAACTTAATAAATGAAGGGTCCCTGGTGCCCTCTCAGCTTGGTTGTTTTCTTGCAGATGTTTCATGACCCAAACCAGGTTACATTGTCAGTGCTAGCAAAACTAGCATGGATGATATTACCTAGTCTGGGTCATGAAACATCTCCAAGAAAACTGGACTAGCCCTGATGATGTTACCAAGTTTGGGTAATAAAACATCTGCAAGAAAACAACCAAGCTCAGAGAGCATCAAGGACCCCTCCTACTCTCAAGGAACTTCGTAATCCTTGAGAAAATTAAACTTTCCAGGAGTTGGGAACAAGATTGTTGCAAGGATTAAAGACGAAAGATGGAGATGACAAAGCCACAGTCCCCACTTCTACTCTCTCTTCAAGGGATGGGACCTAAGAGTACTTGATAATTAGTGCTAACAATTTGGTCAACAAGCTAAATCGGGGGTCTTCCAACTTGGCCCTTTTATGACTTGTGGGCCTCAACTCCCAGAATTCCTCAGCCAGCGTGCCTGGCTGAGGGATTCTGGGTGTTGAGGTCCACAAGTCATAAAAGGGCCAAGTTGGAAGACCCCTGTTCTTAGACATCTTCTCCAACACCAAAGTTCAACAGAAACACTCCTGTTGGCTGGGAATTCTGGGAGTTGAAGTCCGCAGGTCTCAAAGCTGCCAAAGTTGGACACCCCTGGAATAAGGTCTCCTGCTGAAGTAGAGGGTCGGACTACTAGAATTTAATAATTTAATTTAATTTAATTTAATAATTTAATTTGTATACCGCCCTTCTCCCGAAGGACTCAGGGCGGTGAACAGGGCAATAGATAAAAACAAGATACAAAAATTAAAAATTATTAAAAAGTAATTAAACAGTGCCCGTAATAAATTAATACAGATTAAAAGTTAAAATCCATTTATAAAATCTATTTATAAAAGACTATATTATCCATTTATAGAAGACTTTCAAGGTCCCTTCCAACTTTATTCTATTCAGACTGCAATCAGGCCAATAACGTAGCTTAAGGCCATGCTGACACACAGGTAACAACCGATAATCTGTCTTTAAAAATATTTTTTATTTTTTTAAAAATAGCCTTTTTTTCTTGAATGCCACCATTTTCCTGCACTAGAAATGGGACACTGTGGATGTACATCTTCTCATACAACCCAAATGCTTTAAAGCAGGGGTGCCCGCTGCTGGTGGGGAATTCTGGGTCGGTGGGAGAGAGAGAGAGAGGGGGGGGGAAGGAAAAGAAAAGAAAGAAAAGGAAAGAAAAGAAAGGAAAGGAAAGGGAAAGGAAAAGAAAAGAAAAGAAAAAAAGAGAAGGATTTAAATGGATGAAGAAGGCGAGGAAAAAAATCCACAGAAAATATTAGTAACATTCTCTGGAAGAAAGCCACTTTTCCTCATAGCAATGCTATTGTGAAATACGCCTTAAAAAGTTACTTACCTCCAACCACCACCTTTACGTTCTTGTAGGACAAGTACTCCTCCTATGCCCTGGAAAAAAAATAAAAAAAGGTTTAATAAAACATTTTGGTTCTGAGCTCAGAACAACATAGATCCACCTTGGTCCCTAGGAGTCTTTTTTCTGCATTTAGATATGTGTGTGATATTTGGGGGAAACCCTCAAATATAGACAGCCTTATCTCTTTAGATGACCTGGCGCACATTTCTAAGTCACTGAACATTCATGGGTCATTGAGTGCAGTAGAAGAACATCCTCAGGTGAAGAACAGCTCCAGATCTTCAAAGAGGCACTATTTGTTCCTGGCCCATAAAGACTGACCTACATTGGGGGTTGAAGAAGCCAAAAACCTGGAACTGGGCATGTCTAGCTTAAGAAAGAGGAAGACCAGGCGTGATATGATAGCTGTCCTCTAGTACTTGAGGGGTTATCACAGAGAAGAGAGGGGTCAAGCTATTCTCCAAAGCCCCTGAAGGCAGGACAAGAATCAATGGATGGAAACTAACCAAAGAGAGAAGCAACCTAGAACTAAGGAGAAATTTACTGACAGTGAGAACAATTAACCAGTAGAACAGGCTACCTCCAGAAGCTGTGGCTGGTCCATCACTGGTGGTTTCTAAGAAGAGACTGGAGATTGTTTGGAATGGTATAGGGCAGGGGTAGACAACCTTGGTTCTTTTATGACTGGTGGACTTCAACTCCCAGAATTCCTGAGCCAGCTATGCTGAGGGGAAAGGGAGAGGTGTCCATGCTGAGCCATGCTGGCTGAGGAATTCTGGGAGTTGAAGTCTACCAGTCATAAAAGAGCCAAGGTTGCCTACTCCTGACCTAGGCCTAGGCCACTTTATGACTTGTGGACTTCAACTCCCGGAATTCCTGAGCTAGCTATGCTGAGCGGGAAGAGAGAGGTGTCCATGCTGAGCCACGCTGGCTCAGGAATTCTGGGAGTTGAAGTCCACAAGTCTTTATTGCCTACCCCTGGTATATGGTCTATTGCTCAAGTAGGAGGTTACATTAGAAGATCTCCAAGCTCCCGTCCAACTCTGTTACTCTGTTTATATGAATCTAGCATAAATCTACATATTAAATATGGAGTATGTAATGAATTGCTCTAGGTAAGTCTCCATCTGCCCTTTGGAACATATTTTCCACCCAGCTGAAATTAGCTCTGGCCCTATCGTCCTTCTGGAAATTCCTTAAAATATCTTTTTTTCCAGCAGGCTTAGGAATCCCATGTTAATGAGGAGCCCTAAAATGCTTTCACTGCATGTGAGGTTTTGGTGCATTCTCTTGTAAACTTATTTACATCCTGTTAATGGATTGAACTGTTAAGAGTTAAAGATTTTAAGATTTGTTTTCTAATCACCTACACTGTCCAGAGTTTTATTAGTAAGATGGGTGGCTTTATAAATTCAACGCAAATAGTCCTTGGCTTAGGACCACGACTGAGCCCCAAATTTCTGTCGCAAAGCGAGACAATTGTTAAAGTGACTTTTGCCCCATTTTAAGACCTTTCTTGTCCCAGTTGTTAAGTGAATCACTGCAGTTGTTATGCTAGTAACACGGTTGTTAAGTGAATCTGGTTTCCCCATTGACTTTGCTTATCAGGAGGTTGCAAAAGGGTATGACGTGACCCCCGGGACATGGCGACCGTCATAAATACGAGTCAGGGTCTGAATTTCGATCGCGCGGCCGCTAGGATGCTGCAACGGTCGTAAGGGTGAAACATGGTATCAAGTCACTTTTTTTTTCCAGTGATGTAACTTGGAATGATCGCTAAAGGAACTGCTGTTAAGTCGAGGGCTAATTGTAGTAGATAAATAAATGAATGAATGAACACATTCCTGGAGACTTTGTCCTCGTATGTTTAAAATTCCACGGAGAAATTAGCCTTTCATTTCTTCTTTGGAATAATTCCTTTCCAACACACTTCCCACAAAAATATTTTTGGAATTTTACCTCCTGTGTAAACAAGCTTAAAAGGTGAATAAAACCTGAGGGGGGAAAAATGTGGTGCAGTTTGCGAAGTATGCAGATACAGACACGCTCTCGTTGTGCTACCTTTTTTTTCCAGGATAAGAAAGCAGGGAGAAGAGTAAGGAATACTAAACCGACACACACACAGAAAAAAAGGGTAAGAAAAACGAAAGGAAACTGAGGTAAAACTATTGTAGTCCAACACCGCTCATTTATCGTCACGTTTTTCTCTCCTTGTAAAATCGTTCTTTCTTCTGCCCCGTCCACGCCTTGCAGTTGTGTGCTATCTTTTGTCCCTTAACCTTCTCACCTCTGTTTGGCAGGCTCTCAAAAATGCCACCCACCCTCACCTTTATCAGTCTTCCCTTCCTTTTATTCACTCAGTCACTCGGCCTTCACACCTTTGTTTTGTAATTCAATCCTTGCTCCTTCTCTCTTGTTTGACCAAGCCCCCCTCGGTGCAATTCTTTTTGTGCAGTTGCCTAGCTTTCCGCAGTTGGCTGACCTTTATTTAATCCCTCCCCTCTTTCTGGATTCCAACTCTTTTCATCTAGCCACAGACATTCTCTCTCTCTCTCTCTCTCTCTCTCTCTCTCTCTCTCTCTTCCCTTTTACAACCCTGTAAGCCCTCAATCGGGATAGAGTCAGATGGGTGGAGCTGAGGGTTCCCTCAGACCACACTGAGTTCACAGCGCTACCCTAGGACTGAACTCTCAACTTTCCGGATGGGAGGTGAGTGTCTTCACCATTAGGCCACCACACTGTTCTAGCTATCCTCTCCCTCTTCTCTCTCTCCCCCTCTCTCCCTCTCCTCCCGCTCTCTCCCTCCCTCTCTCTTCTCTCTCTCCCTACCCCTCCCTCTCCCTCCTCTCCCTCCCTCCCTCTCCCTCTCCCGCTCCCTCTCTCTCTCCCCTCTCTCCCTACCCCTCCCTCTCTCTCACCTTCTCTCTCTCTCTCCCTCTCTCCCTCCCCCTCTCTCCCTCTCTCCTCTATCTCTCCCTACCCCTCCCTTTCCCTCCCTCCTTTTCTCCCTCCTTCCCTCTCTCCCCATAACCCTCTCTCCCTCTCTCCCCCTCTCCCTACCCCTCTCTCCCTCTCTCCTTCTCTCTCTCCCTCTTCTCTCTCTCCCCCTCTCCCTCTCCTCCCGCTCTCTTCCTCCCTCTCTCTTCTCTCTCCCTACCCCTCCCTCTCCCTCCTCTCCCTCACTCCCTCTCCCTCTCCCTCTCCCTCTCTCTCTCCCCTCTCTCCCTACCCCTCCCTCTCTCTCACCTTCTCTCTCTCTCTCCCTCTCTCCCTCCCCCTCTCTCCCTCTCTCCTCTATCTCTCCCTACCCCTCCCTTTCCCTCCCTCCTTTTCTCCCTCCTTCCCTCTCTCTCCATAACCCTCTCTCCCTCTCTCCCCCCTCTCCCTACACCTCTCTCCCTCTCTCCTTCTCTCTCTCTCCCTCTTCTCTCTCTCCCCCTCTCCCTCTCCTCCCGCTCTCTTCCTCCCTCTCTCTTCTCTCTCCCTACCCCTCCCTCTCCCTTCTCTCCCTCCCTCCCTCTCCCTCTCCCTCCCCTCTCTCCCTCTCCCTCCCCTCTCTCCCTACCCCTCCCTCCCTCTCTCTCACCTTCTCTCTCTCTCCCTCTCTCCCTCCCCCCTCTCTCCCTCTCCCTCTCTCCTCTATCTCTCCCTACCCCTCCCTTTCCCTCCCTCCTTTTCTCCCTCCTTCCCTCTCTCTCCATAACCCTCTCTCCCTCTCTCTCCTTCTCTCTCTCCCCCTTCTCTCTCTCCCTCCCTCTCTCGCTCTCTCTCCCTCTCCCTCCCTCTCTACTTTATTATTTTTACCCATACTTCAAGGCAGCAAACACATATATTTATTAATTAAATTTGTATGCCACCCATCTAGACCACAGGTGACTCTAGGTGGCTTACAACCAAGTCAGAACAAAAAATCATATATCTTATAATGTATGTCCCATTCAATCTGTATTCAGCGTGATTCCCTTAACAACTGCAATGATTGACTTAACCACCGTGGCAAAAAACAAAACAAAACACCATCAAATCAGGTGCAACTCACTTGTCTGCCCCTACCTGAAAGGCAGGTGATGTACCTCTGCCACTCTCTGTGTTTTAATCAGGTCGAACATCTGTGTCCAGAAAGGCTGGGATTATCCGCTGTGTAGGTGTAGCCAAGCCATGGAGGGCTGCCAGCTCTTTAATCTGCCCTACAGCACGTAGGTGGGAGGGGGCGAGGACCAAGGGGTGGCATTTATATGGCAGCCTTACTCCACCCTTTGGTGTAAACAGAGGGGAGTTGACTAGCAGATGGCTCAGACTTGCCCAGAAATTGCTGAAAACTTGGGGGGGGGGAGAGAGAGAGAGAGAGAGAGAGAGAGAGATGAGAGAGAGAGAGAGAGAGAGGAGAACATTTGTACAAGCTAGAACCTCACTGTGCATCTCTGTTGGTTGGTTGTCCCAAAGGTGCTTTTTTTCAAGAGGCAACTGGACTTCCTTTGTTTGCATTGGCCTACAAATTTTGGGAAATGCTGGACCTCTCTGAGATAAAAACGTGTTAATTCTTGCACATTTTGATTGGATGAATTGGAAAACGGGTGATAAAGGAGCTGGTTGGCTCAGGATTCCAAGATTATTTCAGAATAATAAAAGATTGTGCAGAGTGTCCGGTCCCCAAAGCTTTATTGTTTTCCTTGCATGTATACTTTTGTGCTTTTGCTTTGGGTCCTGCCTTTCTGCTGGGGGAGGAGCGGGGACATTTGCTTGGGATAACCGTGGATTGGCTGGATTTGTAACGGACATTATGACTTTAATGGGAGGAGGCCTATTGCTGGTTTAAGGAGAGGGAAATACAGATTTGGGCTTAATATCATGGTTCCGACAGATGAAACTCTTCAGAGGTTCAAGGTGTTAGTTATGACTTACAAAGCCCTTCATGGCATGGGTCCGGATTACCTACGGCAACACCTGCGGCCGGCGTCAACTTCCCTCCGTCCAGTGCGCTCCCACAGAGAGGGCCTCCTCAGGGTGCCGCCGATCAAAGAATGCCGATTGGTGACCCCCAGGGGGAGAGCGTTCTCTGTGGGCGCGCCAGACCTTTGGAACCGCTTACCGGTTGAGCTCCGGATGGCCCCCGACCTTCGCTCCTTCCGGCGCGATCTCAAAACATTCTTTTTTGAACAAGCTGGCCTGGTCTGACGGGATGGGGTTGGGTCTTTAAAACTAGTTTTAATTTTAATATGTATTGATTTTATGGGCATGATGTTTAATGGCTTTTTAATTTTTGTATTTGATTTTTATTGTGTATTGCCCTGTTCACCGCCCTGAGTCCTTCGGGAGAAGGGCGGTATAGAAATCAAATTATTAAATTAAATTATTAAATTAAAGAACTTGGAGGCATTGTTTACCTTAAAAAATCTTTATTCGGGGAGCATAACATCGGCACTTACATAGTCGATGCCAAAAATCTGAATTCCCCTCCCCTGAGCACATAGTATCAAAGCACAATTCCCTCCTCTAATTAACAGTCATAAATCACATTCTCCAATTAGTTTGAAATGCAGGCTTTCCCTCCAGTTCTCCAACCCGCCAGTTCTTATCTCTTATTTCAATAACCTTGGTTCTCACACTAGGTTCAGTATTGTTATGTCTAGCTAAACTCCCATGCACATTCCTCCTCCCCCCACCCTCCCCAGCATCATCTAATTCTAACTCTAATTCTAAGAGTAAAACATAAGAAGGAAAATAGTTGCAGCTCCATACGTTGTCAAAGCAAAAACATCCGATGTTAGCAGCGTTGACAATACTATTTGAGCGGGATTTTCCCCAGATCTCACCTTGATTCCCTACTGTCACTAACCCCTAATAAAAGCTACCTTTTGAGACAATGCTTGTTTTCAAGAGTTCTGCTTTCTTGGGTGGTTAGCTAAGGTGGGTCCAGACAGAGTGAGAATTCACTAAAATCTGTGCCCTAATAAATCTGTTAAATTTTAATATTTTTTTTGCCATTCTTAGTTTTACTCATATAACATGATCAGTACACATGACGTTTTACAGGGCGACACAACCAACCCTAATCTTAATTTTAAGGACAAAACATGCTACTATACTGCATTGGACTTGTTTTTGGCCAGGTTCCCAAAAAGATAACCATGGCAAACCTTTGCAGCAAAACCAAAGATAATATCTTAACTGGTAGTAGACTTACTGTTTTATAAAGGTTTCTGAATTACAGTCCACTAAAACTTAGCACGTTTATTACAATATAAGCTTTAGCAGATCAGGGTCAATGGCCTCCAGGTGGCCTCAACGTCTCTCTAAAAAGAATGCAAATGACCAGCTGTCTACAAGGAACATAAATCCTCCCATTCCCCACCACCCAATTAGAACTGAAGAAGCTTCTTGGATGAGAAGCAAAACATTTTCAAAGAAAAAGAAGAAAGTCCAGTTGTCTCTTGAAAAAAAAACATGCCTTTGGGACCTCACTGTGCGCCTTCCAGGACCGAGCTGAACTTTGCAGACACTGTGGATTCCACCTCTACAGGTGGTCCTCCACTTACAACCTACAACTGAGCCCAAAATTTCTGTTGCCAAGCAAGACATCTGTTAAGAGAGTTTTGCCCCATCTTAAAGTTTTTCTTGCCACAGTTATTAAGTGAATCACTGCAGAGGACAAGTTAGTAACACGGTTGTTGAGTGAATCCAGCTTCCCCATTGGTTTTGCTTGTTCCGAAGGTCACAAAGGGTGACCCCATGACCCCGGGACACTGCAACTGTCATAAATATGAGACAGTTGCCAAGCACCAGAATTTTGATGATGTGACCAATGAGAGTGCTGCAACGGTCACAAATGAGAAAAAAACGTCCCTAAGTCACTTTTTTCGATGCCGTTGTAACTTTGAACAATCACTAAATGATCTGTTGTAAGTCGAGGCCTACCTGTAGTATTCTACATTCTAGGCTTTCTCTTCTCAAGAAGTGAAGTGTTAATACCACTTTACAACGCCTTGGTAAGGCCACACTTGGAATACTGCATCCAGTTTTGGTCACTATGATGTAAAATGATGTTGAGACTCTAGAAAGAGTGCAGAGAAGAGCAACAAAGATGATCAGGGGACTGGAGGCTAAAACATATAAGGAACGGCTGCTGGAATTGGGCATGTCTAGTTTAATGAACAGAAGGACCAGGGGTGACATGATAACAGGGTTGTAATATCTAAGGGGCTGCCACAAAGAAGAGGGAGTCAAGCTATTCTCCAAAGCACCCGAAGGCAGGACAAGAAGCAACGGATGGAAACTAACCAAGGAGAGAAGCAACCTAGAACTAAGGAGAAAATTCCTGATAGTGAGAACGCAATTATTCAGTGTAATAGCTTGCCTCCAGAAGTTTTGGGTGCTTGAACACTGGAGGTTTTTAAGAAGATATGGACAACCATTTGTCTGAAATGGTATTGTTCTGTACCAGCCTGCTACTGGCCCTGCAGAAAAGGCAACCCCTTTATAAACGGCAAGAGGCTGGAATGACGTCTGCCAAATATATTACTATAAAAAACAAACAAGACTCGAACCAAGATTCAGGAGCTTTGAAACACTATCTGAGCGGTTGCTTTCAGCAAACCAGCCCTCCCCAAACATTCCCTTTATAAAGAGTTCAGGGCGTGGCCTCTCTCTGCCTCCTTCCGAGAAGCCCCACAGCCTTCCTCTGTTTACTCCTACTTGACTGCCTCCTGCGTCGGGCGTCCTTGAACAGGGCCAGCTGTGGGTCATCTTCATCCACACTGTCAGGCTCAGACAGCTGGGTCTCCATGGTGACCAAGTGGGAGGGGCCTGGCTGAGGGCTCTCATCAGCAAGATCTTCAACCCCCTCAGCAAGCTCTTCAACACCCCCCTCCTCCTCTGATTCGTCTGACCCAACTGCAGAACCCACAGGCTGACCCTGAATCACAACAGGTATAGGGCTTCCTGCCTGAGCAGGGGGTTGGACTAGAAGACCTCCAAAGTCTCTCCCAACTCTGTTATTCTATTATGACAGTTGCCATGTACCAGGACGTCTAGGATGTTAACTTTAGAAGATCTTAAACCGTCAAAGACGCAACAAACGAAAACATTCCCTAATCAAGGGAACAAAACCATCAAAGGAATATTTTCCTTTCGGTTGGGTTACATCCAGTGGTGGGATTCAGCCAGTTCTCACCAGTTCGGCAGAACCAGTAGCCAATTTCTTGTGGCCCAGGCCCAGAACGCATTTCCGGAAGTGGCATCCATGCAGAGAACCGGTTGTTCACATATTTGAATCTCGCCACTGGTTACGGTACATCATATTGCACTACCTACATCAAAGTATGAAAGGGCCCTCTTTGTACACCATGCAAAATTTTACAACAAGGATTAATAGAGTAGAACTCCGTGTTCCCTGACAGGTTGTACCCAGACAGATCAGCCATGTTATGATGGAATAGGATCATTCTGATTTACACAATACACACTCACACCTGAGTTTATTCAATGAGTTCAACCTCTCAGTGAAACCCACACAAAGCGCTCCTGTCTGAAGGGAATTCAAAATCAGCAACTGCCTGGCTATATTCGTGCAAACACGCTGAAGGTAGCTTTCGAATTCACACGTCTTCTGGCTCTGCATAAGGTCCTGATCGTAAATGCAAGCATAGTTTACTCACTTGCAGGCGGTCCTCAACGTACGGCCACAGCTGAGCCCAAAATGTCTGCTGCTAAGCCAGACGGCGGCGAAGTCAATTTTGCTCCGTTTTATGACCTTTCTCGCCGCAGCGGTGAAATGAATCACTGCAGTTGTGATTCTTAAGTGGATTTGGTTTCCCAATTGACGCTGCTTGTCGGAAGGCTGCAAAAGGGGATCACATGACCTGCGGGATGCTGCAACTGTCATAAGTACAGGCCAGTTGCCAAGCATCTGAATTTTGATCACATGACCCTGGGGATGTGAAATACAGTCATAAGTCCCCTTTCCCCCAGGGCTGTTGTAACTTCCAGTTGTTCCCTAAACAAATGGCTGTAGATCGTGCGTTACCTGCAGTGTTTCAATTAGAGATAGGACATAGTCCAGGTTTAACGATGACTGGAAAGCCCTTATTGCCTTTTTTTGTGGGGAACAGGAAAAAAAATGTATGAAGTTACGATATGTGGTTTTTATGAATTAGAATAAAAGTAACAGATTATTTTTTAAAAAAAAAACGTAAACAATGGACTACCTTTACTGCAGGGGTGTCAAACTCAATTTCATTGAGGGCCGCATCAGCATTGCAGTTGCCCTCAGGGGGCCGGGTGGGCGTGGCCAGGGTGGGCGTGGCCTACTGGGTGGGCGTGGCTAGAGTGCATATGGCCTACTGGGTGGGCGTGGCCAGCTCTACATCGTTGGCATCAAGGGTGCCTATGGGGGCCTGGGCAGGAGTGGGACAGATCTGAGGGTCTCTGGCAGAAGGAGGGTCTCTGGGCCAGGGCCAAGGCAGAGGGGGCCGTTCCCTCACTGTTTCCAGGATGGCTTCGCGGGCCACATGAAACCACTTCACGGGCCGGATCCGGCCCCCGGGCCTTGTGTTTGACATGTCTGCTTTACTGGAAATATAAAGGTCGGGGGTCTTGAGGTAAACTCCCAATTAAGGTCTATGGAGTTTCTCAATCATCCAAGTCATGGTTGTGCCAAAGGTGCTTTTTCAAAAGGCAGCTGGACTTCCTTTGTTTTTCCTTGAAGACGTTTCGCTTCTCGTCCGAGAAGCTTCTTCAGCTCCGACTGAACGGTGGAGGATGGAAGGGTTTACATTCTTTGCATTCATCTGGTCATTTGCATTCTCTCTGAGAGTCATTGAGGCCACTTGGAGATTTATCTCTTTACCACGCAGTCTTTTCAGCAGTTCCAAGAATACCCACCCCCCCACACACACATTTGCACTACTCAGGTGACCCTGAGGACACAGATCAACCACCAAGTGGCCTCAAAGGACTCTCAGGAAGAGGGCTAATGATCAAATGGCTCCGCCACTCAGTCAGAACCCGAAGAAGCTTCTTGGATGAGAAGCAAAAGGTCTTCAAGGAAAAAACAAACAAACTCCAGTTGCCTTTTGAAAAAGCTGCTTTGGGACAACTCCCAATTAAGTTAACGTTCATCTGCCCTTTGATCTGGTCTGGCTAATCTTGTCCTGGTCTTAAAAGCTAACAGCCAAAAGGAAAAGAGTCCGTAATGTCTCACAATTGCACCATTGGGTATGTGAGTCAGCGAGACAAGACGCTCAGGGATTGCCACTTCACAGCTGTGCTCAAGGAAGGTGACTGGACGTGAGTGACATGTGCTGGCAGGTCTTTACTAGCTTCAGTAGATGACTCTTACCTGCAGTTTGCTTAAGGATGCCGTCCCAGGCTGGGAGCGGAAAGGTAGGTTTGTGATGCAAGATACACAGGTGTATTCCTGGGATGTAAACACTGGGATTTGCATAAACCGGAGCATCTTTCTTCTGAAGACTTCCCTGGCATTAAAATAATAATAATAATAATAAAGGAGAAGAAAGGAAAGAAGCTCTGGCCCAACCTGACATGTTAATTACGCTTTGCAACATCTTTGGGTGATAAAGAAACCCCCAGCGCAGACGTGTAAAAGGGAAATTGCTCAGTTGTAACCTTGCCTTCTGTTTGTGAAGCAGGCCGTCAAATATTTTTCTCAATTGATCCAGATAAAAAAAGACAGAGATATAAAGAAAAAAAAAGAGATAATGGGAAAATAGGGGAGGAACCTATAAGCATGCTCAACCATGAACATGGCTGGTTCAGGAAGTTTGGGAATTGAAGTCCACAGGTGGTAAAGTTGCTATTGCTGCCATATCTGGGACAATCACTCTGTCCCAGGAAAAGATGCAGTTGCTTTCAAGAGACATACTACATGTCCATCCCCACAGCTTCTGAATCATCCTTTGCTTTCATGTGCAAAGTGCTTCACAGCTTTACCATAGATAAAATATGTACAGGTGGTCCTCAAGTTACAACGGTTCATTGAATGACAAGTTGTTGTTGTTAGTTGTGAAGTGGGTGTCTGACCCATCACGACCCCATGGACAACATTCCTCCAGGCCTTCTTGTCCTCCACCATCTTCTGGAGTCCATTTAAGCTCACGCCTACTGCTTCAGTGACTCCATCCAGTCACTTCATTCTCTGTCGTCTGCTTCTTCTCTTGCCCTCAATCTTTCCCAGCATGAGGCTCTTCTCCAGTGAGTCCTTCCTTCTCATTAGGTGGCCAAAGTATCTGAGTTTCAACTTCAGGATCTGGCCTTCTAAAGAGCAGTCAGGGTTCATCTCCTCTAGGACCGACCACTTTGATCACCTCGCAGTCCAAGGGACTCGCAGGAGTCTTCTCCAGCACCATAGTTCAAAGGCCTCAATTCTTTGGCGATCAGCCTTTCTTATGGTCCATACATTGCAACTGGGAAGACCATAGCCTTGACTATACACACTTTTGTTGGCAGGGTGATGTCTCTGCTTTTTAGTGTGCTGTCTAGATTTGCCATGGCTTTCCGCCCCAGGAGCAAGCGTCTTTTAATTTCTTGGCTGCAGTCCCCATCTGGGGTGATCTTGGAGCCCAGGAAAATAAAATCTGTCACTACCTCCATTTCTTCCCCATCTATTTGCCAGGAATTGAGAGGGCCAGATGCCATGATCTTGGTTTTTCTTAATGTTGAGTTTCAAGCCCACTTTTGCACTCTCCTTCTTCACTTGCAACAAGAGGCTCTTTAGTTCCTCTTCACTTTCTGCCATTAGGGTGGTATCATCTGCATATCTTAGGTTGTTGATATTTCTCCTGGCAATCTTAATTCCAACTTTTGATTCATCTAGCCTTGCCTTTCTCGTGATGTGCTCTGGATATCAGTTAAATAGGCAGGACGACAGTATAGAGCCTTGCCAGACCTCTTTCCCAATTTACAATGACCCTAAAAAAAGGGACATGCCCCCTTTTCACAGTTACAACCTTTGCAAGCATCCCCATGATTCTGTGATCAAAATTCAGAGGCTTGGCAACTGGTTCAGATTTATGATGGTCTCAGTGTCCCGGGGTCAGGTGATCTCTTTTTGGGACCACCTGACAAGCAGACTCAATGGAGGAAGCCAGATTGGGTCACTAATTTATCACCTGCAGTGATGCACTTAACAATGGTATTTATTTATTTATTTTATTTTAATTCCATTTATATCCCGCCCTTCTCCGAAGACTCAGGGCGGCTTACCAAGAAAGGTCGTAAAATGGAGCAAAACCCACTAAAGCAATGCCTCACTTAGCGACAGATTTTTTTGGGGGGGCTCAATGGTGGTCATAGGTTGAGGACTACCCATACTGTATATCACATATGGATAATAATAATAATAATAATAATAATAATAATAATAATAATAATAATAATAATAATAATAATAATAATAATAATAAAAAATTGGAAGCGACCTTGGAGGTCATCTAGTCCAACGCCCTGCTCAGGCAGGAAACCCTATACCATTTCAGACAAATGGCTGTCCAGTCTTTTCTTAAAGACTTCCAGTGTTGGAAGATTAGCAGATTAGTGGAGTAACATGAAGGCCACACATCTCAGAAAATTGAATCGGTTGCAATTTAAATGATTTAGAAAGGCATTAGTCCTGCTTTAGTTCTGGAAAATCCATCTAAGCTTGGACTGAACTATTTGCTACTTTGAATAACTTTGGAACCCAAATGAATCCCACTAAACTGGGTGGCAGTGCAGTTGCCTCAAATATAAGTGCTTTTGCTTTGGATAAAGAAATGGTGTTTTGGTAATTCCAGCCCAACAGGTTTATTGTCGAAAAGAGTAGGAGTCATATCAAACTAATTGATCTACAAGCTGTTACCTAAAGCCTAAACTTTGTAACCATGTTAATTAACTCATGTTGTCCCTCTGGGCAGATATCTTAATATCATTTAGTAAGGCACACATAAAGCGTTTCTTAATCAAATTCTACTCTGCTCAAAAAAAAAAAAGGATTAATTTTGCAACTCGCACAGCATTGCTTTGTAGAAGGTACATTGCTACTAGTAACTGCATTAAGGAAACCATCTGTTTTAAGGACATTATCTTATAGAAATCAGGAGCAAAATTCATTTGATCCTCATTCTACTACCGGGTATTGTAACAGCTTGTATTTCCAGAATTAGCATGAAAATTGGAATGTAATGATCCTTCAAGACTGACACAGGTGAATTTTATGACACTCTTGTCTGTTCACACCTGAGTTTGGTAGTAAATCAGAACTAATACTTTACCTCTCACTCAACTTCACAATTAGACTAGGTGGCAGAAGAATCACAAACATGGATGCGGTAGATCAGGGGTGTCAAACTCGCAACGTCACATGATGTGTCATGACGTATCGCGACTTATTTTCCATTGCCAGCAATGGGGTGGGCGCGGTTTCACCATGAGGCATCTGGCCCGCGGGACAGCAGTTT
Organism: Vipera ursinii; assembly: GCF_947247035.1. Classification (NCBI taxonomy): domain Eukaryota; kingdom Metazoa; phylum Chordata; class Lepidosauria; order Squamata; family Viperidae; genus Vipera; species Vipera ursinii. The sequence goes on along the minus strand of NC_139515.1, from coordinate 84,405,748 downwards.
GACAGCCCTGTTATAAATGATTAGATTATAGATGCCAGATTAGAATTTAGATGGCAGACAATGAAACCACTAGCAAAACAATGGATTGTTTGTTATTGGGCAAAGTATTCAGGATATCTTTCTTTCTTTCTTTCTTTCTTTCTTTCTTTCTTTCTTTCTTTCTTTCTTTCTTTCTTTCTTTCTTTCTTTCTTTCTTTCATCTTTCCTCCCTCCCTCCCTTCCTTCCCTCCTCCCCTCCCCTTCCTCTCTTTCCTTCCTGCTTTCCTTCCCTTCTCCTTCCTGTCCTCTCCCCTTTCTCTCTCCCTTCCTTCCTTCCTTCCTTCCTTCCTTCCTTCCTTCCTTCCTTCCTTCCTTCCTTCCCTCCCCTTCCTCTCTCTTTCCTTCCTGCTTTCCTTCTCCTTCCTTCCTTCCTTCCTTCCTTCCTTCCTTCCTTCCTTCCTTCCTTCCCTCCCTCCCTCCCTCCCTCCCTTTCTTTCTTTCTTTCTTTCTTTCTTTCTTTCCTCCCTCCCTCCCTTCCCTCCTCCCCTTCCCTTCCTCTCTTTCCTTCCTGCTTCCCTTCCCTTCCCTTCTCCTTCCTGTCCTCTCTCCTTTCCCTTCCTTCCTTCCTTCCTTCCTTCCTTCCTTCCTTCCTTCCTTCCTTCCTTCTTTCCTTCCTTCCCTCCCTCCCTCCCTCCCTTCTTTCTTTCTCTTTCTTTCTTTCTTTCTTTTTCTTTCTTTCTTTCCTCCCTCCCTCCCTCCCTTTCCTCCTCCCCTCCCCTTCCTCTCTTTCCTTCCTGCTTTCCTTCCCTTCCCTTCTCCTTCCTGTCCTCTCTCCTTTCTCTCCCCCTTCCTTCCTTCCTTCCTTCCTTCCTTCCTTCCTTCCTTCCTTCCTTCCTTCCTTCCTTCCTTCCTTCCTTCCTTCCATTTAGAAGCCACATGTCATCCTTGCAGAGGGACTTATACACTCCCAAGGGTTTAAATTTAAATTCAAGGTTTCATTTGCCTGATTTGTTTGAATTGACAGATTTGTGGCACCTGGTATAAATGGCCTTGAAGTTGACTAGCTATAGTAGTACCCAGAATTTCCTCCTTGCTAACCTGTCCTTTGCCCTGACACAGACTTCTTTTGCAGTTTCCAGTTACTGTACATTAGGGGTCTTCAAACTCTTCACAAAGATTGCTCATTGACCCCCCCCAACATTTATCTTATGAAAATAGCTTAATAAATGCTATTTTAAGGAATAATACTACAAATAATAGTCATGACAACCCCCCCCCCAGTGAGCCCCAGATGTAACAATTGTTAAGAAAGATTAAAAAAAAGTCCAGGTAGCGGACGCGGTAGTACACCTGGAGACAGCAGAAGAGAAGATAAAGAACTGGAGAAGATAACCAAATTGAAGTGGCTTAAAGACCACTCGGAGACAGCTGGCTGGGTCTAACAGGTTTATTGAGGTACCGGACAAGTAGGTGCTCAGCTTCAGCTCTTTTATAGCCGGCCGCCGGCTGGATGCGCCAATCCGCTGTTTGTTCTTCTCCCGCCGGGACTGCTGAGCCAATCAGCTGCGGTGTGTGTTTTGACAGCTTCGCGTCCTCGTGGCGGTGGCGCTTGCGTGGTGGAGAACTTTTTTGACAGCGGAGATCTGTCAGCTGGCTGCGCATGCGCCTTTGCTGGCGGCAGCTTTTGACAGCTGTCAAAAGCTCCCGCGTGTATTCCTGTCACAGTGTTTACCTCATACAACGTTAACATTCTTCTAACTCTTAACATTATATTTAACATATAACACACAAATACAAAGACTTGCAAATCGAAATAGAACGACGGTGGCCAAAGAAAGCAAAGGCAGTACCAATAGTAGCAGCCGCCTTGGGTGCAATCCCGAAACAACCGAAGCACTATTTCAAGCTGCTATAAAGGCTTTCATCCTTTCTGCTAGTTAGCCTCGTGGTAACAAAAACTCTGTTTTCTTAAAATGAATTCATTTTCATAAATTGAGAGACGGCTCGTAAAAAAGAGCCAGTGGTGAAAGCAGTAGACACAAAACCAGGAGACTGTGAGTTCTAGTCCCACTTTAGGCATGAAAACCAGCTGGGTGACGCTGGGCCAAATCACCAGGAGACGGTGAGTTCTAGTCTCACCTTATATTTGAAAGGCTGGCTGGGTGACTTTGGGCCAATCAGTCTCTCTCAGCAAAACCTACCTCACAGGACTGTTGTAGGGAAACTAGGAGGAGGAAGGAGCGTTAGGTACGTTCACCCGCTTGAGTTATTTGTAAAAATAACAAAGGCGGGATAAAAATAAAAGAACAACAAAAACCATGTTGGGAAACCTCTAATGCACTGATTAAAATACAATTTGAAGATTGATTTCAGCACAGGAGGGGCTTGTAATATATTCTCAGTTACTGAGTTATTCATTTCGATGGGCACCAAACCATGGCCAAAATAATGACATGGGCATAAGAAATAAAATACAGGGAGAAGAAACATAGAGCTTCAGCTGAACAGGTGCAAAAAGGTTGTGATTCTAGAACTGTTGGCAAAAACTCCCAGAAATAAAGGTCATCATTCAGTGTCAAGTTGAACATGAAGAAGAATTTATAGAAAGATCCATGGCCTAGGCCAGGGGTAGGCAACCTTGGCTCTTTTATGACTCGTGGACTTCAACTCCCAGAATTCCTGAGCCAGCCATGTTGAGGGGAAAGGGAGAGGTTTCCATGCTGAGCCATGCTGGCTCAGGAATTCTGGGAGTTGAAGTCCACAAGTCATGAAGGGGCCATAGTTACCCCATGCTGGCTCAGGAATTCTGGGAGTTGAAGTCCACAAGCATGGCCGGCTCAGGAATTCTGGGAGTTGAAGTCCACAAGCATGGCCGGCTCAGGAATTCTGGCAGTTGAAGTCCACAAGCATGGCCAGCTCAGGAATTCTGGCAGTTGAAGTCCACAAGCATGGCCGGCTCAGGAATTCTGGGAGTTGAAGTCCACGAGTCATAAAAGAGCCAAGGTTGCCTACCCCTGGCCTAGACCAGTGTTTCTCAACCTTGACAGATTTAAGATAGGTTGACTTCAACCCCCAGAATTCTCTTGCTGGCTGGGGAATTCTGGGAGTTGAAGTCCACCTATGGTTGAAGGTCACCTAGCACTGGCCTAAAAGATAAAGTCCCAGTTTTGGGCATCTTACAACCTAATTACAGCCCTCTGTTTTGTTTCCAAAGATAGAGTAAAACCGGTCCTTTAGATGGAAGGCATGAATATTTATGAATAAATAATGGAAAAAAAAGTTTTCTGATCACTTAATTTGACCCCACTCACTTCCGTGGGATTTACATTTGCCTCAACATGCTTTGGATTATATCTTGGCCCCACGGATGAAAGAGTGCGACTTTCAAACTTGTGATTGTGTTGCGTTTATCCAACGGCATCGTGTTCTCCTACCTATCTTTCAGTTGTATCTATTATCTGCCTGCTTAACATTATTAATTAGTTAATACTTGTAAAGCTCTTGAAGATCCAAAGCTGTGTAAGTATTAAAACTCGTTATCTGTCTGCTGCATCTCTTCACCTATTTAGCTATCTGCCACTTCTATCTGACTGCTTGAACAGCAACACAGTGCTGGTAGCAGGGTATTCTAATCTATAGCAGTGATTTAAAGCACTTTGCAAACATTAACTAATTAATCTAGTTGCAAGCAACTCTCTGGGTGAACCTGTAGTTAGTTCTTTGATGGAGGGAACTTCTGTGATACAGGTAGTCCTTAACTTAGGCTGGCCATTTCTGTAGCTAAGTGTAACATTAGTTAAGTGAGTTTTGTCCCATGTTTACGATCTTTCTTTCCACAGTCGTGAAGCGAATCACTGCACTTATCAAGTTAGTAACACAGTCGTTGAGCAAACCTAGCTTCCCCCCTTGACTTTGCTTTGTCAGAAGGTCGCCAAAGGGGATCAGGTGAACCCGGGACGCTGCGACCGTCATAAATGTGAGTCAGTTGCCCAGCTGTCTGAATTTTGATCATGTCGTCAAGGGGACGCTGCGACGGTCACAAGCCCGAAAAGTGCAGCAGCACTTTTTCCAGTGCTGATGCAACTTTGAACACTCACTAAACGAACGGTTGTAAAGCGAGGACGACTTTTACAGGCAGCGCTCGACTTAACCACCGTTCCTTTAGCGAAGGTTCAAAGTTGCTGAGGGAAAGGGACTTACAACCGTTTTCCAAACTTACGGCCGTCGCAGCATTCCCTGCGGCCGCCTGATCAAAATTCAGACAGCCGGGCAAGCGGTTCGCACTACTGACGGTCGCGGTGTCTCTGGGGAGGGGTGGGTGGGCACGTGATCCACTTTTGCGATCTCCTGACAAAGCAAGTCAAGGAGGGGAAGCCGGGTCGCTTAATGACCGCATTACTAACTTGATAAGTGAAGGCAAGATAGGTTGCAAAATGAGGCAAGCCGCTGTCTCGCTTTGCGACAGAGATTTTGAGCTGCGTTGGGTGGCCGTGCTTCGAGGACTAGCTGTACCTTATTGCGACTTCTCCAGCTTTTAGACGCTCATCCCTGGCTGGGCTGGCTTTTGATACGAGCCGTCTGCGTAAGAGGTGAACACTGGGTGCTTTTCGGAGTAATTTGCTTTTTTTCTAGGTGAAAAGTTATTTATTCAGCCTGTTTCTTTAGGAGGTGTCTCTTCAGCTCAGCGTTGGGAGAGAGAACAGGTTTTTAGTCGCTCAGTCAAGTGGCTCGGCATGAATCTCCAGGTACGTGTCAGCTCTTGTTTCCCCCCCCCTCACCTGTCCTGCTCACCTGGTCCTGGCACAGCTTTGCCAAGATTTCTTTCTTGCCTGCTTCCCCCTTATCTACAACCCGGAATGGCCACAACTGTACACAGAAAGCGTTTCTCCAAATATACAGACAGGTATCAATCTGCCCGAGAGGCTGTCAGATTATGAAGTATCTGCCTGACTGCGACCCCTGGTGAATTGCAGGCAGTTCCCCCAACTTACGACCACGACTGAGCCCCAAATTTCTACCGCTAAGGGAGAGATTTGTTAAGCGGGATTTGTTAAGTGTGACGACCTTGCTTGCTATGGTTCTCACTGTTAGTAACAAGGTCCAGCTCATTACGTTAATGAGAATAACAATATTTCACAAATAATAATAATAATAATAATAATAATAATAATAATAATAATAATAATAATAATAAGTTGGAAGGTACCTTGGAGGTCATCTAGTCCAACCCCCTGCTCAGGCAGGAAACCTTATACCATTTCAGGCAAATGGCTGAAATAGTAGAGGTAGTTCTCGGCTTACGGCCAAAACTGAGCAAAACATTTATGTTGCTAAGTGAAGCATTTGTTAAGGGACTTTTGTTCCCCTTCTTACGAGCTTTCTTGCCACGGTCGTTAAGCAGATCTGGCTTCCCCCCTTGACTTAGCTTTGTCAGAAGGTCGCCAAAGGGGATGCTGGCTGAAGAATTCTGGGAGTTGAAGTCCACAAGTCACAAAAGGGCCAAGTTTGAAGACCCCTGCCTTAGATGGCAATACTCTTAGGTTACAACTTAAGCACGCTCTCTTTCTCAAGTTAAGTCATACTGGTGGGGATGGCCAGTTTTGGTGGGTTTCACTTGTTTTCTGAACGACTGTACCAGGATTCTTTATGAATTAGACTTGATGGGACTTGTAGTTGGCAGTTCCCAGATGTCACCAAATTGCCTGAGGCTTCTGAAGCGCTTGTGAGAAGATATGCACCGGATTGAATTACAAAGCTGTGATTGTACTATGTATGCAACGAGGTCAGGAAGAGACTGTGCCAAGGCATTTGCACAATCGGCTGCGATTTAATTAAAGCTGACCTTGGATGGGTTTCGTAGGGTAAAGCCAGCTTTTGTGTAGGTTTATCCTGCAATAAGTTGTCTGAAGCCAGACAACGTTAGTCGACTCTACCCTGGGATTCGATGTATGTTTTAAGTAGACCGGAAGTGGGATTGTGAAGCTACCACAATACTATGTCAATGACGATATCAATCATCAGGACATTAACAAGGCTGGAGATTCTCAGTCATCCAGGTCATGGTTGTCCCAAAGGTGCTTTTTCAAGAGGCAGCTAGACCTTCTTGTTTTTCTTTGAAGACATTTCGTTTCTCATCCAAGAAGCTTCTTCAGCCCTGACTGGATGGTGGCGAATGGAAAGTTTTATATTCTTTGCAGACCACTTGCAGGCTGCTGGGGTGAAAGAGGCCATTATTTATTTATTTATTTATTTATTTATTTATTTATTTATTTATTTATTTATTTATTTATTAAATTTATATACCGCCCTATTCCCGTAGGACTCAGGGCGGTTTACAGGGAAAATTAAAAGCATAACATACAAAAATTAAAATCAGTTACAACAATTATTTATTTATTTATTTATTGATTGATTGATGGGATTTATATCCCGCCCTATCTCCCGAAGGACTCAGGGCGGCTAACAACAAAACATATAATAAGTACAGAAATCAAGATAAAAATAAAATTAAAATCATCTGTGCAATAAATTAAAATTAAAAACTAAAAAATAAATTAAAAATTCTAAATATAATTAATTAAAATGCCTGTCAGTCCAGGTCAGCCTGGTGGAACAGGAGTGTTTTGAGGCCGCGGCAAAAGGATTGGAGGTTTGGGCCATCCGAAGCTCAGGGGGGAGCTGATTCCATAGGGCTGGCGCTCCCACAGAGAAGGCTCTTCCCCTGGGGGTCGCCAGCCGACATTGCCTAGCTGACGGTACCCTGAGGAGGCCTTCTCTGTGTGAGCGTACTGGACGATGGGAATTTGTTCCCGGCAGCAGATGGTCCTGCAAGTATCCCGGGCCTAAGCCATGTAGGGCTTTAAAGGTAAGTACCAGCACCTTAAATCTCACCCGGAGGGCAACTGGTAGCCAATGCAGCTCACGCAGGAGGGGTGTAATATGGGAGTATCGGGGTGCTTGAATTAATTAATTCAAGTCCCCGAAATTTAAAACTAAAACCCAATTAAAAATGAAAACCCTTCAGTCTGGGCCAGACAGCTCGAAGAGCCAAGTTTTCAAGTCCCGGCGAAATGAGTGAAGGTTGGGGGCAGTCCTAAGTTCCATGGGAAGTTGGTTCCATAGGGCCGGCGCGCCCACAGAGAACGCTCTTCCCCTGGGAATAACCCACCGGCATTCCTTAACCGGCGGTATCATGAGAAGGCCCTCCCTGTGGGAGTGCACAGGACGAAGGGAACTTGATGCTGGCAGCAGGTGTTCCCTTAGATAATCTGGACCCAAGCCATTTAGGGCTTTATAGGTCATTACCAGCACCTTGAATCTCACCCGGAGGGCAACTGTAAGCCAATGCAGCTCGCAGAGAAGAGGAGTTACACGGGAGTATCGGGAAACTCCCATCACAACTCACGCGGCCGCATTCCGCACCAGCTGAAGCCTCCGAGTGGTCCTCAAGGAACAGCTGTCCCTCAAAAGAGGGAGAGGGATACGACATCATCTCTCTCCAGTCTACAACACAGTCCTTTTCAGCAGTTCCAAGAAGGCTCCACACCAGTGGTGGGATTCAAACATGTGAACAACCGGTTCTCTGTATGGATACCACTTCCGGAAGCCCGTTCTAGGCCTGGCCAACAACAAAAATTAGCTACTGGCTCTGCTGAACTGGTGCGAACTGGCTGAATCCCAACCACTGCTCCACACCCATTTGCACCACTCTCGTGAACTTGAGGACATGGATAAGCCTCCAAATGGCCTCAACGGCTCTCTAAAAAAAGGCAAATGACCAGCTGTCGGCAAGGAGTATAAATCCTTCCATTCCCCACCATCCAGTCTGAGCTGAAGAAGCTTCTTGGAGGAGAAGCGAAATGTCTTCCAAGAAAAACCAGGCGCCTCTTGAAAAAGTACCTTTGGGATGACAAGGCTTATGTCATGAAGTGGGTAGGTTTTCTTAGGTATGTCTCCGCTATCTGTGGGTTAGATTCAGGCTCTTCCTGGTTTCTGCTTAAAGCAGTGTTACGTGACTGGCTAAACCAGGGGTAGGCAACCTCGGCTCTTTTATGGCTCATGGACTTCAACTCCCAGAATTCCTGAGTCAGCTATGACTCATAAAGGTGCCGAGGTTGCCTACCCCTGGGCTAAACCATGAGGCTTTAAATATGGAGTCCTTGATGTGGTCTGAGCTTGGAAGCCATGTCATATGGGATCCAAGAACAACACAAGGAGTTACTTCAGAGTAGTTTCTGCCTATAGACTGGAATCTTGCCAGACTAAAGACTTTGTTGTTAGTTGCGAAGTTGTGTCCAACCCATTGCGGCCCCATGGACAACATTCCTCCAGGCCTTCCTGTCCTCTACCATCTTCTGGAGTCCATTTAGGCTCACGCCTCCTGCTTCAGTGACTTCATCCAGCCACCTCATTCTCTGTCGTCCCATTCTTCTCTTGCCCTCAACCTTTCCCAGCATTAGGCTCTTCTCCAGTGAGTCCTTCCTTCTCATTAGGTGGCCAAAGTATTTGAGTTTCAACATCAGGATCTGGCCTTCTAAAGAGCAGTCAGGGTTGATCTCCTCTGGGACTGACCGGTTTGATCGCCTTGCAGTCCAAGGGACTTGCAGGAGTCTTCTCCAGCACCAGAGTTCAAAGGCCTCAATTCTTTGGCGCTCAGCCTTTCTTATGGTCCAACTTTCACAGCCATACATTGCAACTGGGAAAATCATGGCCTTGACTATAGACGAAAGACTATAGACTGCAATTTTGCCAAACTAAAACCAGCAGAAGGTCACAAATGATGATGCCACATGTACCCATTGTGCGGGATTTGCCTAACGACAGCAATTGGGATTGCCGGAAGTGCTGTCATAATTCGGGGCAGACAAGGGACCTCGTGTTCTACCACTGCATTGTTTAGCAACAGAACACCTAGTCCCAACTAAGTTGGTAAGTGAGGTTTACAGTACATTACTAGCAATAGCCCTTAGACTTATATACCGCTTCACAGAGCTTTACAGCCCTCTCTAAGCGGTTTACGGTGTCAGCCTGTTGCCCCCCAACAATCTGGGTCCTCATTTTACTGACCTCGGAAGGACAGATGGCTGAGTCAACCTTGAGCCAGTCAGGATCGAACTGCCGAGCTGCTGGCAGCCAGTGGTCAGCAGAATTAGCCTTGCAATACTGCATTCTAACCACCGTGCCATCGCGGCTTCCTGTCTCCTTAATCGAACTGGATTAATACTGAAAAAATCTCTGCTCTCTAAGACTGAAGCAGGTGGGGAACCTTTTTTTTTTTTAAAAAAAAGGGGTTTCAGGTTTCAGGTTTCAATGCCTTTGAGGAGGAGACAGAGCGAGGGGATTTGCTACCTCTTCAAAAGGTTTCCACTTCCTCTTTGCTTGAGCTACTGCAGCCTTTAAAGCAGGTTGCCTCTTTCGTCTTGCCAAGGTGATAGCCCCAAAATCGATTGGTGTGGTAAGAAGCTTTGCTTCTTCGGGTACCCTGCACTGTGTCACCTTACCGAGATGGGGCGTTTGCCGGGTGCTTTTCCTCTCGGCTTTGTTTCTTTTGTTTTGAAAGTGTAAAGGACCAATTAAGTGGGTTTTCGTTCTTCCAGGCCTCTCTAGTCAAACAGTCCAGCAGGACCAAATCAATAAAGCCCGGATTTGTAATGGTGTGGGAGAAAGACCTTGGGACACAAGAAAAAGAGTCACAGACTACGCCAATGGGTCTGAGCGCTGCACGTGAAAAGAGGCACATGGGGGTGTGTGGGGGTGTTTTCTTTCCCAGGATTACCTGTGGGGCAGTAAAACATTATCTGCAACACAAAAAGGGGGCATGGCTTTCAGCACTCCATTGTGAACCCCCCCCCCATCTGGACTTTTTTTTGATGCTGTTCTCTAGGTTTTTTCAACCTCACAAAAAAGGGGGAAAGAAGGAAGGAAGGAAGGAAGGAAGGGAGGGAGGGAGGGAGGAAGGGAGAGAGGAAGGAAGGAAGGGAGGGAGGGAGGGAGGGAGAGAGAAAAGGAAGGAAGGGAAGAAGAGAGAGGATGGGAGGAAGGAAGAAAGGAAGGAAGAGGGAGGAATGGAAGAGGGAAAATAGAGTAGAGTAGAGTAGAGTAACAGCGCTCCGTGCGCCTTTGGCGTCTAGTCATGCCGGCCACATGACCATGGAGACGTCCTTGGACAAGCGCTTGCTCTTCAGCTTTGAAACGGAGATGAGCACCGGCCCCTAGAGTTGGAAACGACTAGCACGCATGTGCGGGGGAACCTTTACCTTTACCGTAGAGTAGAGTAGAGTAGAGTAGAGTAGAGTAGTGTGGAGTAGTGTAGAGTAGAGTAGAGTAGAGTAGAGTAGAATAGAGTAGAGTAGAGTAGAATAGAGTAGAGTAGAGTACAATAGAGTAGAGTAGTGTAGAGTAGAATAGAGTAGAGTAGAGTAGAGTAGTGAAGAGTAGAGTAGAGTAGAGTAGAATAGAGTAGAGTAGAGTAGAGTAGTGTAGAGTAGAATAGAATAGAGTAGAGTAGAGTAGAGTAGAGTAGAGTGGAATATAGTAGAGTAGAGTAGAGTAGAGTAGAGTAGAGTAGAGTAGAGTAGAGTACTTTCCTCCAGAAGTTGTGGATGCTCCAACACTGGAGGTTTGTAAGAAGAGATTGGACAACCATTTGTCCAAAATGGTATGAGGTTTCCTGCTTGAGCAGGGGGTTGGACTAGAAGACCTCTGGGGGTCTCTTCCAACTCTGTTATTCTCTTATCCTGTTAAAGATTAAAAGTATCTTTGAAACAGGATCTCCAAGAGAATTTTATCTCCCCTAAAAACTCTGGGCTTCCTTGGAGGATGTCTATGGAGAGTCTCAGTCATCCAGATCATAGTTTCCTCAAAGGTGCATTTTTTTCTAAAGACAAAAAAGCAAAAAAACAAAAAAAACAAAAAACTTTCGGACTTTTTTAAAAACAGGACTATTTTTTGAGGAAGAAGAAGAAGGCTTTTTTTACTTTTCATCCAGGGAAGCTTCATCAGTGGTGATGCGTTGGATTTGTTTGTGGATCTTCTCACAAATTAACGGGCAAAATTAAACATTACGTCTCATCTGTGTCAAATTCAATGCCTGGTTATTTTGCTGTATGGACATGTTTGGATCGCAGTCTAGCCTACAGTCCTGAAATTGGCTGTTGGACCTCCGTAGATTCTTCAAGTTGAGTCAAGGGGTGCTAGGTGTCACTATCAAACTAGCCCCAGATAATAATCGGTGGAAAGATATCTGCATAGTACAGAAATTCAAACAATAATTACAAAAATAAAGAAAAGCCACTCCAAATTTAAAGCTGTTTGGAAGGAGTTGTTGTGGTTGTTGTTAACTACGAAGTCGTGTCCGACCCATCGCGACCCTATGGACAATGTTCCTCCAGGCCTTCCTGTCCTCTACCATCTTCTGGAGTCCATTTAAACTCACGCCTACTGCTTCAGTGACTCCATCCAGCCACCTCATTCTCTGTCGTCCCCTTCTTCTATTGCCCTCAACCTTTCCCAGCATTAGGCTCTTCTCCAGTGAGTCCTTCCTTCTCATTAGGTGGCCAAAGTATTTGAGTTTTAGCTTCAGGATCTGGCCTTCTAAAGAGCAGTCAGGGTTGATCTCCTCTAGGACCGACTGGTTTGATCGCCTTGCAGTCCAAGGGACTCACAGGAATCTTCTCCAGCACCACATTTCAAAGGCCTCAATTCTTTGGTGCTCAACCTTTTTTATGGTCCAACTTTCACTGCCATACATTGCAACTGGGAAGACCATAGCCTTGACTATACGCACTTTTGTTGACAGGATGATGTCTCTGCTTTTTAGTGTGCTATCTAGATTTGTCATGGCTTTCCTCCCGAGGAGCAAGCGTCTTTTAATTTCTTGGCTACAGTCCCCATCTGCAGTGATCTGGAAGGAGTTATGGTCTACTAATTAAATGGTAAGTATGGAATTTCCCTGCCTATATTAACTCCTGGGTGGTAAGAAAAAAATGCAATAGCATTTCGAGAACAGCTAAATATTTATGATCATGCAAAATTGACATTATGTGGAATTCAAACAGGAAAAGATGATTGGGGGACTGGAGGCTAAAACGTATAAGGAACGGCTGCTGGAATTGGGTATGTCTAGTTTAATGAACAGAAGGACGAGGGGTGACATGATAGCAGCCTTCCAATATCTCAGGGCCTGCCCCAAAGAAGAGGCAGTCAAGCTATTCTCCAAAGCGCCTGAAGGCAGGACAAGAAGCAACGGATGGAAACTAACCAAAGAGAGAAGCAACCTACAACTAAGGAGAAATTTCCTGACAGTTAGAACAATTAACCAGTGGAACAACCTGCCTCCAGAAGTGGTGAATGCTCCAAGACTGGAAGTTTTTAAGAAGAGGCTGGACGGCCATTTGTCTGAAATGGTATAGGGTTTCCCGCTTGAGCAGGGGGTTGGACTAGATGACCCCCAAGGTACCTTCCAACATGATGATGATGATGATGATTGTTGTTGTTGTTATCATCATCATATCATCATCATTATTATTATTAATATCAAAGCCACTTTAGGGTAGAGCGCTTGATGAAAGGTGGAGTATACTGGTAGTCATCGATTTACAGTGATTTGTTTAGTGACTGTTCAAAGTTACAGCAGCACTAAAAAAAGCGACTTACTCCCAGTTCCCACACTTATGACGGTCAGAGCGCACTCACAGTCAGGTGTTCAAAATTTGGGCGCTTGGAAACCAACATGTATTTGTGACGGTTGCAGCGTTCTGGGGTCATGTGATCGCCGCTTGTGACCTCCCCAGTCGGCTGTCGACAAGCCAAGTCACTGGGGGAGCCAGATTTGTTTAACAATCATGTGATTTACTTAACCAATGCAGTGATTCACTTAGCAACGGTTGCAGAAAAGATCGCTTCACAACTGCCTTGTTTAGCAACACAAGTTTTAGCCCTAATTGTGGTTGTGTCAAGGACTACCTGTAAAACTGATTAATATGTAATAATGATTTCATATATATGAGAAAGAGAGAAAAATGATTTGTGATCTCTAAGTTTTTGCCCCATCACCAGAAAGGGGAAGGAAGGAAGGAAGGAAGGAAGGAAGGAAGGAAGGAAGGAAGGAAGGAAGGAAGGAAGGAAGGAAGGAAAAAAGAAAGAAAGAAAGAAAGAAAGAAAGAAAGAAAGAGGAGAGATAGGGAGGGATGAAGGGAGGGAGGGATGAAGGAAGGAAGGAAGGAATGAAAGGGGGGAGAAAGGGAGGGAGGGAAGGAAGGAGGAAGGAAGGAAGGAAGGAAAGGAGGCAGAAAGGAAGGGATAGGAAAGGAGGGATGAAGGAAGGAAGGAAAGAGGGAGTAAGGGAGGGAAGGAGGGAGGGAGGAGAGATGAAGGAAGGAAGGGAGGGAGGGAGGGAAGGGGAGGGGAGGGACAAAGGGAGAGAGAGAGGGATGAAGGGAGGGAAGGAAGGAAGGAAATAAGGGAGGGATGAAGGGATGGATGGGGGCAGGAGGAAGGGAGGAAAGGAAGGAAGGAGGAAGGAAGGAAGAAAAGGATGGAGGGGATGGAGGGAAGAAGGAAAAAGAGGGAGGGAAAGAGGGAAGAAGGAAGGAAGGTTCTTTTAAAAAAATAATTTTAAAAATTGGCAAGGAAGCCATTTTGCATATCCTGGGAAAACACCTATCATCTTATGTAGCCACAGTAACTGGATCATTCCTGTTGTATAGTGTCAGAAAGAGCATGTTGACGGAATTCCCTAGCCTAGATGAAAAGGATGAAGCACTAGGGAAGTCCAGGGCAAGGAGAGAACACTTGGACATGGCTCAGACAGACGCCATCCTGATTTATCCTCTCAGTGAGCCAGGATAGAGCTTCCATAGTCAAAGGCAGTGTATGTCTTGGAGACAAATCACGACTCAAAAGAACTGAATAGTCTTCTTATTAAGCTTCTTGGGATCCTCTTTATGTTCTCCAGAAGCTGGCTTGGGTCCTGCACAAAAACCTTTCAATGATTCCTTCTTTTAGCATGTTGTTGCCCCTAATCCTTCTCTTCATTAAACTAGACCAGGGTTAGGCAACCTTGGCTCTATTATGACTCGTGGGCTTCAACTCCCAGAATTCCTGAGCCAGCCACGCTGAGGGGAAAGGGAGAGGTTTCCAAGCTGAGCCATGCTGGCTGAGGAATTCTGGGAGTTGAAGTCCACCAGTCATAAAAGAGCCAAGGTTGCCTACCCCTGGCCTAGGCCGCTTTATGACTTGTGGACTTCAACTCCCAGAATTCCTTAGCCAGCCATGCTGAGGGGAAAGGGAGAGGTTTCCATGCTGAGCCACACTGCCTCAGGAATTCTGGGAGTTGAAGTTCACGAGTCATAAAAGAGCCAAGGTTGCCTATCCCTGAACTAGATGTACCCAATTGCTGCAACCGTGCTTCGTATGTTTTTATCTACCAGTCCCCTGATCATCTTTGTGGCTCTTCTCTGGACTCTTTCTAGAGTCTCGACATCTTTTTTACATCGTGGTGACCAAAAGTGGATGCAGGATTCCAAGAGTGGGCCTTACCAAGGCATTCTAAAGTGGTATTCACACTTCACCTGATCAAACTGCCTTTGTTTTCAAAGGAGAAGGCTGTATTAACGAAAAGATGGTGGCAATGACCTTCTTTTCAATACCTTAAGTTGGAAAGCCTCTTTTTCACCCTACAGCAATATGTCCATTGGATTTGAAGCTTAATGTCTTCAAGGGGAAAAAAAGGCCAGTTGCTTTTTGAAAAAGCATCTTTGGGCCCAACCTGGATCTCTTTTCCTAGTCCCTATAGAAACCGGGCTCAAAAGAAAGACATCTTGCCCTTTACAGCTTCTCCTGAACTTACCCCCTGTTCCTTTAAGAAGGCCTGAAAAAAACGTCAATACTCTTCTAATTTTTGTTCATTCCCCCCCCCCCCCAGTGCAACTATCAAAGTTGTATTTACGGTTTTGATGATGCTGAATTGCAAAGCAGGATTTCTGGCCCAAGGAAGCTTCTGCTAAAGATGGATTTTATTCAGGTCCACGTTCTCCATATTGTGGCAGTTTTTACATCAACATAAAGGTTTTTTTAAAAAAAAATCCCATTTATATCCCGCCCTTCTCCGAAGACTCAGGGCGGCTTACAATTTTAAGCACAAACCAATGTGCTTAGAAATAGCCTTCATTCTACGTATATGCCTGCTTATTAGGGCTTTCGCCCCCACCCCCACCCAAGCGGCATTATTACAAAGTCAGCTTATTGCCCCCAACAATCTGGGTCCAGTATAGGACTTTTTCTTCTATTACTTAATGAAGCTAAAGAAGATATTACACAGTTTCCTCAATGCTGTCACCATTCTGGAAGGGGGAGGTGGGTTGAAGAGGTGGAGGGAAGTCTTCCCTGGAGCAAAATAGTTTGTTGGTGTGAAGACACCTCTTTCTCCTCACACGTTGCCATTCAGTGAGCAAGACAGGAGCGCTTGCAGGCAAAAGAGGCCATGATGATGGATTGGGAATTTTGGATTGTTGTTATTTTTCAAATTCCAGCCAGGTGTTTCTGAGTAACTTTTCATAAATCTTCCTGGATGAAAAGCTCTGAGGAGAGGGGTGGGGGTGGGGGGAGGAATAACTTCATCAGGTAAAGTCATTTACCAAGATTTACTGCACCAAGGAGGCTCATATATGAGCCTATATATATATATTTGGGTGGCCTTTGGAAGTTTGGGTTCTTCTTCTTATTGAATTTAAACCAGAGGCGGCCAACCTTGGCAACTTTAAGACCTGTGGACTTCAACTGCCAGAATTCCCCAGCCAGCCCTATCAAGCAATAGGCTGGGGAATTATGGGACTTGAAGTCCAAAGGTCTTAAAGTTGCCAAGGTGTGGACAGCCCTGATCTTCAACTTCTGCTCTTGGAGGGATTTTTGTTGAGGGGCGGGTGGAAAGTGTGGCCTGACATCCTTCTCTCTTTTAATGAAATAATCCAGCTGAATTAGGACTCGTTAGGCCAATACGGGCATTCCTTGACTTATGACCTTAGCAACTGTTCAGAATTACGATGGAATTCCCCCCCCCCAAATTTATGACCTGGTTCTGATGTTCTAAATGTGCTCCTGTGTCTCTCCCCCCCCCCAGTCACATGAGCAAATTTCAGGCCCTCAACAACAAGCCCCCCTTCACTTTACGGCCATTTGCAGCATTCTGTGGTCCATGACCATGAGTTATGACTTTTTTCTGAAGAAAACCAGCATTTACGGCCCTGTTTTCTGTTAAGATTTCCCATAGAGAATAATGGGTTCACTTACGGACCGCTGTGTTCGCTTAACAACCACCAAGCAAAGAAGGTCATAAAAATCGATGGCCTGCTTTACAACTGTCACGGCTTATGACCCTCATTGGCAATCATGAGATGAGAATGACCTCTGTGAGGAAAAAGGACCTTCAGCGGTGGCAATTTCTCATTGTTGTGACCATATTCATTTAATGCAAGGATCCACTTTACAGCATGGCATCATGGCATCCGGCCCTCTCAATTCCTGGCAAATAGATGTGGAAGAAATGGAGGTAGTGACAGATTTTATCTTCCTGGGCTCCAAGATCACTGCAGATGGGGACTGCAGCCAAGAAATTAAAAGACGCTTGCTCCTGGGGAGGAAAGCCATGGCAAATCTAGCCAGCACACTAAAAAGCAGAGACATCACCCTGCCAACAAAAGTGCGTATAGTCAAAGCTATGGTCTTCCCAGTTGCAATTTATGGACCATAAGAAAGGTGGAGAGCCAAAGTATTGAGGCCTTTGAACTCTGGTGCTGGAGAAGACTCCTGTGAGTCCCTTGGACTGCTAGGCGATCAAACCGGTCAGTCCTAGAGGAGATCAACTCTGACTGCTCTTTAGAAGGCCAGATCCTAAAGCTAAAACTCAAATACTTTGGCCACCTAATGAGAAGGAAGGACTCACTGGAGAAGAGCCTAATGCTGGGAAAGGTTGAGGGCAAGAGAAGAAGGGGACGACAGAGAATGAGGTGGCTGGACGGAGTCACTGAAGCGGTAGGCGTGAGCTTAAAGGGACTCCAGAAGATGGTAGAGGACAGGAAGGCCTGGAGGAACGTTGTCCATGGGGTCGCAATGGGTTGGACACGACTTCGCAACTAACAACAGCAACAACAACTTTACAGCAAAAAAGAAATAAAAACCATTATGAAGGGCCAGGTAGCTAGAAGAAATGCCTAATTAGCAATAATGTGTAATAATGAACAGAGAGCGGTCAGGAAATATTGGTTACAAGTAGTGCTCAATTTACGACCACAATTTATTTATTTATTTTTATTTTTATTACATTTATATCCCGCCCTTCTCCGAAGACTCAGGGCGGCTTACAAGCTTAGCAGTAGCCTTCATTCTATGTATATGCCTGCTTGTTAGGGCTTTCACACCCCCCCCCAGCGGCATTATTACAAAGTCAGCTTATTGCCCCCAACAATCTGGGTCCTCAAACTTTCTGTTGCTAAGTGAGACAGTTGTTCACTGAATTTTTGGCCCCATTTTATGAGCTTCCTTGCCGCAGTTGTTCAATGAATCACTGCAGTTGTTAAGTTAGTAACCCAGCCGTTAAGGGAATCTGGCTTCCCCATTGAGTTTGCTTGTCAGAAGGTCACCAAAGGGGATCACGTCACCCCAAAACTGAATAACAGAGCTGGAAGGGATCTTGGGGGGTCTTGTAAGCCAACCCCTTGCTCAAGCAGGAGACCTAGACTGATTCTCTCCTTGATTAGTTTCCATCCGTTGCTTCTTCTCTTGCCTTCTTTGTTCATTTCTGCTGGAAAACGCCAAGAAATGGTGGCCCTGATTTATCCAAAGGTGCTTTTTCAGGAGACAGCGGGACTTTCCGGTTTTCCTTTGTGGACGTTTCGCTTCTCATCCAAGAAGCTTCTTCAGCTCTGACTGGATGGTGGGGTCAGAGGTGAAGAAGCTTCTTGGAGGAGAAGCGAAACGTCTTCAAAGAAAAAACAAGAAAGTCCAGTTGCCTCCTGAAAAAGCAGCTATGGGACAATCATGACCTGGATGACTGATAATCTCCCTAGACCAGGGGTAAGCAACCTTGGCTCTTTGATGACTCGTGGACTTCAACTCCCAGAATTCCTCTGCCAGCATGGGGAAATTATGGCCCCTTCATGACTCGTGGACTTCAACTCCCAGAATCCCTAAGCCAGCATGGCTCAGCTTGGAAACCTCTCCCTTTCCCCTCAGCATGGCTGGCTCAGGAATTCTGGGACTTGAAGTCCACAAGTCATAAAGCGGCCTAGGCCTAGGCCAGGGGTAGGCAACCTTGGCTCTTTTATGACTCGTGGACTTCAACTCCCAGAATTCCTGAGCCAGCATGGCTCAGTTTGGAAACCTCTCCCTTTCTCCTCAGCATGGCTGGCTCAGGAATTCTGGGAGTTGAAGTCCATGAGTCATAAAAGAGCCAAGGTTGCCTACCCCTGCCCTAGACATTGGCCCTGATTTAGTTTTTGAGGCTTGGTCTATACAAGACTTTCAATCAAGAAGCAATGGATGGAAACTAGTCAAGGAGAGAAGCAACCTAGAACTAAGGAGAAACTTCCTGACAGTTAGAACCACTAACCAGTGGAACAACCTGCCTCCAGAAGTGGTGAATGCTCCAGCACTGGAAGTTTTTAAGAAGAGACTGGACAGCGATTTGTCTGAAATGGTATAGGGTTTCCTGCCTTAGCAGGGGGGTTGGACTAGATGACCTCCAAGGTCCCTTCCAACTTCTTCTTCTTCTTCTTCTTCTTCTTCTTCTTCTTCTTCTTCTTCTTCTTCTTCTTCTTCTTCTTCTTCTTCTTCTTCTTCTTCTTATTATTATTATTATTATTATTATTATTATTATTATTATCATCATCATCATCATCATCATCATCATCATCATCATCATCATCATCAAAATGTGGATTGCGAGTTTGTGGCTTAGAACACCATATGAACCCATCCGATGGTGTTTCATTCCAAAACTCACAGTTAAGTATGTCTTGATTTGAACCTGAGCACAGTATTCTCTGCTTCTAAATTGCTCCTTGTCCTGGTGATCTCAGGTGGTGGAAATCCAAAGTGAGAAAAAAGTGGATTATGGTTAAGCTTGTTTAATGAAGAGCTGTCAACCGCTTTGAAGATTAAAGTGGCACATTCCCCTCCCCTCCCCAGTCAGTGATTCCTTGTTCAAAAGAAAAATGGTGACATCATTGCCATAAGTTTATGCTTCCCTCAGAAGGGAGTTTCTGCGGGTCTTTTTTGTGATGTTTTACCAAAGAATATTAAATTCATCATAAATTATTGTCCCAAAGACTGTCTGGAAACCTGTCAAAAAAATCATGGATGACTTGTCAAGAAAGCGACGATCAATTTAGCGGCAAAAATATTCTCCTCAGAATCTCTCTTTGAAATCTTTCCTGTGTTATTCTCCCTCCCTCCCTCCCACCCAATCCCCCTCCCCTATTTCACTGTGTACAGGTAGTCTCTGACTTAAAACAGTCCATCTAATGGCCCTTTGAAATTTTACTTAATGGGCTAAGGCAGGGGTAGGCAATCTTGGCTCTTTTATGACTCGTGGACTTCAACTCCCAGAATTCCTGAGCCAGCCATGCTGGCTCAGGAATTCTGGGAGTTGAAGTCCACGAGTCATAAAAGAGCCAAGGTTGCCTACCCCTGGGCTAAGGGGACACTTTAAAAGACATTATTTGATTTAATATTAAGGATTTAGCTTTACAAGGGAAATTTCACTGTGTACAGGTAGTCTCTGACTTAAAACAGTCCATCTAGTGGCCCTTTGAAATTTTACTTAATGGGCTAAGGCAGGGGTAGGCAATCTTGCTGGCTCAGGAATTCTGGGAGTTGAAGTCCACGAGTCATAAAAGAGCCAAGGTTGCCTACCCCTGGGCTAAGGGGACACTTTAAAAGATATTATTTGATTTAATATTTAGGATTTAGCTTTACAAGGGAAATGAAAATTAGCTATTAGAATATAGTTTTGAATTATAATATGGAAGTTGGATTGAGACAATAAAGGATATTTTATTAGCAAGTGATGAGGTACTAGGGTGACAAATAGAATATATTTGTGAAATATATTTGTGAAATGAATAAGAATGTATTTAACTAAGCAATATGTGTGTGTTAGATATGATAACTATTATATAATGAAATAGGGGAAATTTGGGTTACCCGAAAGTTAAATACTATGGATCTTAAAGGCTAAAGTGGAGCACTGTAATTGAAAATTGGTAAGAATTTAAAAACAGGATATGATAATTATAAGTAAAATATATTGATGAATAGCTTAACTGATTGTGTTGTAACTAGAAATGTACTAACCTGATTGTGATATGGTAATTATGGGAAATAGAGAGGGAACTCTTGATGATCTAACCTGAGATATGTACATATGATTTTGTTATTGGACTGTTAATTACCCAATCACCATGTTGCTTTCTAAATATCTTGACATTTTGATGTAAAATTTGAAAATTAATAAAACTTGTTTTTTTTAAAAAAGAAATTTACAACGGCACTGAAAAAAGTGACTTACAACCTCTTTTCACACTTCTGGTCCTTGCAGAACCCCCATCGCCACGTGATCAAAATTCGGACGCATGGCAACCGGTTCATATTGATGACGGTTGCGGCATCCTGGGGTCACGTGATCCCCTTTTGCGACCTTCTGACAAGCAAAGTCAGCGAGGGAAGTCAGATTCACTTTACGACCGTGTTACTAATTGATTAACTGCAGTGATTCACTTATCAACTGTGGTCGTAAAATGGGCCAAAACCTGCTTAACAACTGTCTCGCTTAGCAACGGTAATATTGTCTCAACTGTGGTCGTAAGCTGAGGGCCACCTGTGTTGTATGAAACCCCATTTGTGTGTGTGTGTCTGTCTGTCTGTCTGTCTGTCTGTCTGTCTGTCTGTCTGTCTCTCTCTCTCTCTCTCTCTCTGTGTGTGTTTGTGTGTGTGTGTGTGTGTGTGTGTGTGTGTGTGTGTGTGTGTGTGTGTGTGTAATCTGCCAGGGAAGGATAGCTTCTTCTCCTGCTATTGAAATGAAAGCTATGATTCCACTGGAGGAAAAACAACCGCACATAGACGTAGAATTCAGTTTTGCTTATATTAATTTTTAAAAGCACATCCTTCAATGAAAGAGTGGCATCGCCTTACTTGCCCTAAAACCTCAAAAAGAGGATAAAATCTACCTGTTCTCCAGAACTGAGTTGCCTACAAAGAACTACGATGACCTTATTACGTCCTATTGACAGGTATAATTGGCAGTGTCACTTTCCATAGGATGATGAGGTGACGGAGGAGGAGTAGAAAAAGAGAAGGTAAGGTTGAATTGTTGACCATTTACCTCTCCTCCTATTCTCTTTTTTTTAAAAAAAAAAACCTCAGAATTTTAATTAGTTGATCCCAATAGAATATAAAATACAAGAGTCTAAAAGAAAATAATGTGAAAATAAGGGGGGAGGGGGAAGGGAAGAGAAAAATACAAAGGGAAAAAAGAAAGAAAAAGAATTGAATTCCAACATCTTTCGGTCAGGAGAATAACATCATGGCATCAAACCTCATCTTTTTTTATTTCTGTATAATAATGTAAACGAGCCACTTCTGTAACAACAAACCTATCTAACTGGCAAAATGGAAAATCAAAGTTTCATTTTTTTCCCACCTCAAGGACAAAGGCCAGAAGCAGTTTCCAAGTAGAAACAAAAGTAATTGTGTTTTTTCTTTGATCAAAGCACTTTATCCATCTCTTCTAACCCCATCAACTTTTTCAGCCGTTCATCCATTGTGGAAAACAAAGTGTCCTTTCAATTTTGGGCATAAAGATAATCTTGCCGACATCAACATATATAACAAAGTCCCAATATTTCCCACACCCCCCCCCCCAAATCTTTTCCCACTAAGCCTGAAGGAAAAGTCTCTGGCTTTACCTTTATATTCACTAAGAATCTTCTGTATTCAGATGTGAACCCTACTCCAATATTTCCTAGTTTGTGACATGTCCACTATAAATGATAAAAGGCCCCTTCTTTACATTTGCATTTCCAACATTCATTTGAGATACCTTTATACATTCTTGACAACTTGTCCAGTGATAAATACCGATGATACATCATCTTATAAAAATGTTCTTTTGGCTCTCCTCCCATTCTCCACAATGGTTTATCATCACTGGCTTGTCTAAAGAAAAGAAGAAACAGGGGCGACATGATAGCAGTGTTCCAGTATCTGAGGGGCTGCCACAAAGAAGAGAGTGTGTGTGTGCCAAATTATTCTCCAAAGCACCAGAAGGCAGGACAAGAAACAACGGATGGAAACTAATCAAGGAGAGAAGTGACCTGGAATTAAGGAGAAACTTCCTAACAGTGAGGACAGTTAACCAGTGGAACAGCTTGGCTTCAGAAATCATGGGCACTCCATCACTGGAGATTTCTAAGAAGTGACTGGACAGTCACTTGTCTGAAATGGTATAGGTTCTCCTGCTTGAGCAGGGGGTTGGACTACAGGACCTTCAAGGTCCCTTCCAGCTTCTATTCTATTCTATTCTATTCTATTCTATTCTATTCTATTCTATTCTATTCTATTCTATTCTATTCTATTCTATTCTATTCTATTCTATTCTATTCTATTCTATTCTATTATTCTATTCTATTCTAATTTCCTATCCTATATCCTATCCTATATCTTATATTCTACAGTATATCCTATCCTATATCTTATATTCTATATTCTATATCCTATCCTATCCTATCCTATCCTATCCTATCCTATCCTATCCTATCCTATCCTATCCTATCCTATCCTATCCTATCCTATCCTATCCTATCCTATCCCTGCCTCATACAAGTAATTTAAGCCCTCAAGCCATATTAGAGAATTGGACCAAAGTCTCCACCACTTCCTTACTTCTAATTTGCCACAATAAGGTTATCTGTGGAGAGGTCAGTAGCTGGTGGTCATCTTGGCCTGCAAACCTGAGTAACTGTCAACAGTGAGAGAACAAGGAATCCATTTGCATCCTGGTGGGAACAGCTAAATGAAGGACAGTAATTGATGCAATGACAGCTGTGTCCTTCAGGAGTCAAGAGGAGGGCCAACGCAATGAAAGATATGGTGCCATGACGCAAACAATGTTGTGCTCCAGCAGAATGAAAGAAGGAGAAAGGATAGTAAGCAGAATTGCTCACTGCTCTTTTTACATATAGCTTATGCTTTGAAGAAGGTGAACTCTTTGTTGAGGATTCAAATGCTATTCCAAAATTCTTCATTTGGAAATATATAACACCTGATCTTAACTTACCTTAAGAAAGATAATTAGAAATGGGAAAAAAAGAAAGAATACAGGTAGTCCTCAGTTTACGAGGATTGCAATGAATCAACCATGGCAAAAAAAGGTTATAAAATTGATAATGGCTCACTTAACAGTGTGCCTGCTTCACAATGGACATCCTGTTCTATTTGAAGTCGAGAACTACCAGCAACTTGCAATGGTAGAATAGAATAGAATGGAATGGAATGGAATAGAATAGAATAGAATAGAATAGAATAGAATAGAATAGAATAGAATAGAATAGAATAGAATAGAATAGAATAGAATAGAATAGAATAGAATAGAAAATATGGAATGGAATACAATGCAATGGAATAGAATAGAATAGAATAGTATAGCATAGAATGCAATGGAATGGAATAGAATAGAAAATATGGAATGGAATTGAAAGGAATGGAATAAATAGAAAGGAATGGAATGGAATGGAACGGAACGGAACAGAACGGAACAGAACAGAACAGAATAGAACAGAAAATATGGAATGGAATACAATGCAATGGAATAGAATAGAATAGAATGAATAGAATAGAATAGAATGCAATGGAATGGAATAGAATAGAAAATATGGAATGGAATTGAAAGGAATGGAATAAATAGAAAGAAATGGAATAAATAGAATAGAATAGAAAATATGGAATAGAATGGAATACTTTGAAACCTCCTCCCAGAGAGGAGCAACAGGAACAGACTGTGAAATGGGTGTGTGGGGTCTCTCAACAATGCCTCGAGCTCTAAGCACATATAAGCCCTTATAAGCAGTAACCTGAATAACAGGAACAGGACTTCCTATAATCTTCTTACCACTCTCTGTATGGACTTTCAATCTGAGGCACTGCTACTACCAAACCAGTGACTCAGTTTGAAAATTGAGTGTTGTGTGATGGGGCTTGTTGGAGTATAAATCATGGTTAAGTAATGTTTTCCCAAGGGTACGTCCCCAGGACCGATCTCCTCAGGATGATCCCAAAAGTCAAGGAGGCCCATGTGATCATGTGTTTGAAGCCCCACCCCATTTTGACTTGCCGTACCAACATAAAGAAAGGGGTGGGACTTAAATTCTGTTGGTGCAGCTGTCATCTTGACTTTTTTGATCCTTCCTGTGGATAAGCCAGATGGTGAGGCAAAAAAAGAAAAAAAAGAACAACTTTAATATTTTCCAGAAGAAAAGTATCTTTGGAAAATTTCCAATTGGGTTAGTAAGAGCATTACACCCATACCATTAAAAAAAGAGATAGATAGATAGATAGATAGATAGATAGATAGATAGATAGATAGATAGAAATTCAGCTCTGCAAGTTGCGCTGGCTGTTTAATAAAATGTGAACTGATACGACAAATCTAGCAAGACAGATTGATGCTGTACCAATAAAGGGGAATATGTGTAGCTCAGGGTTGGAATGAGGGGTCCTTGGTGCTCTCTGAGCTTGGTTGTTTTTCTTGCAGACGTTTCATTATCCATACTAGATAACATCATCAGTGCAGCACTGGTAGTGTTACCTAGTTTGGGTAATGAAATGTCTACAACCTCTCTCTCTCTCTCTCTCTCTCTCTCTCTCTCTCTCTCTCTCTCTCTCTCTCTCCTCCCTCCCTCCCTCCCTCCCCCCCCCCCCCCCCTCTCTCTGTTTTACAAGCCAGTAATTTGGCAAAGCACCTCCCCAATGTTGGGTTGCAATTCATTTGGGAGCAGGTTGAATATCTCACCCATGGTTTAGACCAGGGTGTCCAACTATGGCCACTTGAAAGACTTGTGGACTTCGAGTCCCAGAATTCCCCAGGCAGCCATGTTGGCTAGGGAATTCTGGGAGTTGAAGTCCACACAGTGTAAAGTGGCAAAGGATAGACATTCTAGGTATAAACTAGAATGAAGATCTTCCCACAGTTTCAGCCTAAAGTTAAAGCGTGCAAGTACATAGCAATGGCATAAGATGGAACATGTCTCCTCCGATTCCCAGAATAATTCCTGAAGATCTCCAGCCAAAATTCTAACTGGAGCTGGTTACGTAGCCTAACTATAATTGGGCAGGTGAGCCAACTGGAAATT
Source organism: Vipera ursinii (assembly GCF_947247035.1). NCBI lineage: Eukaryota > Metazoa > Chordata > Lepidosauria > Squamata > Viperidae > Vipera > Vipera ursinii. The sequence continues at coordinate 84,380,369 of NC_139515.1, read as the reverse complement.
CTTCACCTTTTATGCATGGCAGGGGTTTGTTTGACTTCAGGTAATAATTGCCTTCTAATTTCATCACGTTGAAATACCCTTGTTTTATCATGAAGTGCCTGTAAGGGGGAAAAAAATAACAGCCATAAACAAAAGCCGGGAGAAAGAATGTGAAAGAAACATATTCAAAATTAATTTTCCCCGTATTTTTTCTACATCCAGGATAAACTCGGCAGGAAAAAAAAATATCTTCTCATTTGCAGGTGTTCGCTATAGGGGTAGGCAACCTTGGCTCTTTTATGACTTTATGATATCTGGCTCAGGAATTCTGGGAGTAGAAGTCCACGAGTCATAAAAGAGCCACGGTTGCCTACCCCTAGCTTGGGAGAAGGCAGTCCCGCTGGATCCACCTGCGTGAAGGCAAGGGAAAAAATGTCTCCCTTTTTTGCACCCTGATTAATAATCACGATGAACTATGTTTTAATTCATGGCCTGATTTACAAATCAACTCTGTCTGTGAGAGATTAATCAAGCAGGGAGGCTTCGGCAAGGCAAGAAAAGGCAGCAGGGGAGGAGGGCCCAAATACTCGAAGAATGCACACTCCCCAAATTCTCAAAACAAATGGTTCCAACCTTATAATTAATTACAAGTGGATTTGGGTTCCCTCCAATGGGGAATATGGGTGGGTCTTCCAGCTGTGTGTGTTTCAGGGAGAAGACGCAGCCGAGGATCGAATCTAATTGGAGGGCTACATTTGTTACCGTCATACTTTGATGTGGTTTGGATAGGTTCAGGGGGTGGGGCTTCAGAAATAAACCCCACCTTTCCTCTCATGCCCCTCCCCTTCCTCCTTCTGGCCAACTTTTCTTCCCGTCCAAGAAAACGATCTCAGTTTCCTTTGACCAAAGTAAAGCCAAAGTTCACAGGATATTCAGCCAAAATCAGCCTTTGGTGTGTGGCTGTCCCTGGATTTAGCCATCATAATTTTCCTGCCCTTTTGAGCAAGGGATTGGGTCTGGGGGGCAGCATGATCATAATGTCTCCCCAGCCGATCAGTTGAGAACAGGTGTGGAAGCACTGCAGCGCACCTCCTTCTTTTACCTGGAATCTCCTGTTCCTATCTTCAAGATTTTATCCTTGATCTATATGTCTGTCTGCCTGCCTATCTTCCATCCATCCATCCATCCATCCATCCATCCATCCATCCATCCTCTGTCCTCTATCATCTATCATGTATAATCTTTCTCTCCTATCATCTATCTACTTTCATCTATCATCCCTCCCCCCTCCCTCCCTCCATCTATTCATCATATATCATGTATAATCTATCTCCTATCATCTATCTTCTCTTTCATCTATCATCTATCATCCATCTATCCATCATCTATCATGTATAATCTCTCTCCTATCATCTATCTACTCTTTCATCTATCATCCATCCATCCATCCATCCATCCTCTATCATCTATAATCTCTCTCCTATCATCTATCTACTCTTTCATCTACCATCCATCCATCCATCCATCCATCCATCCTCTATCATCTATAATCTCTCTCTCTCCTATCATCTATCTACTCTTTCATCTATCATCCATCCAACCATCAATTCATCCCTCCTCTATCATGTATAATCTTTCTGTCTCCTATCATCTATCTACTCTTTCATCTATCATCCATCCATCAATCCATCCATCCTCTCTCATCTCTCTCTCTCTCTCTCCCTCTCTCCTCTTTCATCTGTTTCTCATCTATCTATCTATCTATCCATTCATCCATCTTTATTTATATAGCTGCCCGTCTCAATATAAGATTCTGGTTATCTCACAAACAATGAACAAACGATATAAAAACATCAAAAGCAATGTAGCAATTTAGGAACAATAAAAACAATACAATACCTGCATAATAACTATATAACAAAATGCTTAACCGAGGGAGTCAAATCGATCCATAACAATGAATACAGATCTAAAGAACCTCTACCACACTCCTCAGAATGCGCATCCTTTAGCAAAATCATGTTTTCGGGACCCTGTGAAAAACCAGAGGGGCTAATCGGGTCTATTGGAGGGCCAGGACAGAAAAAGCCTTCTTTTTGGGCTCCCCCAAATGAATCTCTTTAGCTGGTGGACTGAGGACATGTCCCTCTTGCTGGACCTGAGGGCAGATTAATTTATTTTATTTATATGTTGCATTTCTGGAGCCCTATCTCTCTCAAAGAGGGTCTAGATATGAACGGAGAGAGGGTGGCCCTTCAAATTTTATTTCCGCCTTTGGAACAAAATAGATCCTTTTCCAGGTTGATGCAACAACACCCTTTGTCACCCTAGAAATTAATCGACTCAAAGTAACCTAGTGCTAGCACCCATAGAAGAGAATATTTGTAACTTAGGGTTGAAATGAGGGGTCCTTGGTGCTCTCTGAGCTTGGTGGTTTTCTTGCAGACGTCTCATTACCCAACTAGGCAACATCATCAGTGCTAGAAGGGAGTAAGGTCTGCTCTCATTTTATATTCAAATGGCATGTCCTGTTGATGATGGTCTTGGTGGTCCTTTGATTGGACTATTGTTTACTATTAGCTTGTTTGGCAGTTTCTTGATTGGGATATTATTTGCCTCTTGACTGTTAGTCTAGTGCAGGGGTGTCAAACTCAATTTCATTGAGGGCCACATCAGCATTGCGGTTGCCCTCAAGGGGCCCGGGTGGGTATGGCCAGGGTGGCGTGGCCTACTGGGGGGGCATGGCTAGAGTGCGTATGGCCTACTGTGGGGCATGGCCAGCTTCGCATCAAGGGTGCCTATGGGGGCCTGGGCAGGAGTGGGACAGATCTGAGGGTCTCTGGCAGGAGGACGGTCTCTGGGCAGGGCCAAGGCAGTGGGAGCCGTTCCCTCACTGTTTCCAGGATGGCTTCGTGGGCCTCATGAAACCACTTTGCGGGCCGGATCCAGCTCCCAGGCCTTGTGTTTGACATGTCTGGTCTAGTGTTAACATTGATGTTAGTCTCTGTTCATCTGGGGTTGATTGCTGTCGAGGAGGTGTTGTGGTCTTTTTGTTTCCTTCTGGGCTTTTTGACGGTCTCTTTTTAAATAGTATGTAGTTGTTGTTTATCTCTATGCGTGTGTTGATGGCTGATTTGTCTGAGTGCCAGGCTTCCAGGAATTCTCTGGCATTTTAAGACTTAGCTTGGCCTAGGATGGTCACGGTTTCCTAATTAAAACCATGGTTAGCTCTCTGAAAGCAATACTCCCTGGGCTGGTCCCATCAGAAGTAGAGGATCCTCTTGGGCTGAGCCACGTGGATATCACAAAAGTGTACCCCGTTCTTAATAAGTCAGATTTGTGTGGCTGCATCTGTGTTTGTATAAAGGAAGGGATTATTACGGCTACCTGTGGCTATAGCAAAGTGTTAAAATGATTCAGACAGATTTAACTTAATCCTTCCCTAAAATCAAGGCAACAAAAGGTGCCAGCAAATTCTCTATTTTTGAACAAACGTGGAGTTTTGTTGTTGTTGAAAGACAAGATGAATCATGTTGATTAATTCAGTTTCCAGAGCAATTCAATTTTTACAAACCCTGAGTAGTGTGCAATGTGTGTATGTGTGCGTGCTGGAGTCTTTTTTTGTTGTTGTTTCTTGAATACCTCTTTTTTTTGCCAAGTTTAACAAAGTCCAACTTGTCAGATTTAAATCCTGTGTGAAAAGGTTGCTCTTTCTTTCCTTTTGTTTCCCTTTGCTTAAAAAAGACAGATGTCACATTTCAGTTACTTGTGGCAGTTACTTTACCCGTTTCAGTGAGCCACTTTTAGAAACATATATATATTAATTTTCCAAAGTATCTTTTGGAAACAAACATACGTATGTGAGATTTTTCTATGAAAAAAAAGACATCATCTTAGAATACAAGGAAAGAAATCTTGACTAGAGAAGGTGAAGATTGAAGGGCTGAATAAAAGTATAGAAATGTTTGGGAAATTTATTTATTTATGGCGTGTATAGATCAATCTGAGAATACATATGGACCTGGTCCATCAAATCACGAAGACTCAGACATGACTGAATGGATATCTTCTTCTTCCTCCTCCTCCTCTCCTTCTCACTCTTCTTCTTCTTCTTCTTCTTCTTCTTCTTCTTCTTCTTCTTCTTCTTCTTCTTCTTGTTCTTCTTCTTCTTCTTCTTTTTCTTCTTCTTCTTCTTCTTCTTCTTCTTCTTCTTCTCCTCCTCCTCCTCCTCTTCTTCTTCTTCTTCTCCTCCTCCTCCTCTTCCTCCTCCTCCTCCTCCTCCTCCTCCTCCTCCTCCTCCTCCTCCTCCTCTTCTTCTTCTTCTTCTTCTTCTTCTTCTTCTTCTTCTTCTTCTTCTTCTTCTTCTTCTTCTTCTTCTTCTTCTTCTTCTCCTCCTCCTCCTCTCCTCCTCCTCCTCACTCTTCTTTTTCTTCCTCTTCTTCTTCTTCTTTTTCTTCTTCTTCTTCTTCTTCTTCTTCTTCTTCTTCTTCTTCTTCTTCTTCTTCTTCTTCTTCTTCTTCTCCTCCTCCTCCTCCTCCTCTCCTTCTCCTCACTCCTCTTCTTCTTCTTCTTCTTCTTCTTCTTCTTCTTCTTCTTCTTCTTCTTCTTCTTCTTCTTCTTCTTCTTCTTCTTCTTCTTCTTCTTCTCCTCCTCCTCCTCCTCCTCCTCCTCCTCCTCCTCCTCCTCCTCCTCCTCCTCCTCCCTTCCTTCCTTCAGTCTATCTTAACAACTCACTCCTTCCTTCCCTATACAACAGCTCTGACGTATCTTCCCCA
>NC_139515.1:84359001-84375415 GCF_947247035.1 Vipera ursinii | reverse complement strand
GAGAGAGAGAGAGAGAGAGAGAGAGAGAGAGAGAGAGAGAGAGAGAGAGAGAGAGAGAGAGAGAGAGAGAGAGATGCAACGTTATGGCAAGGACGTTTTGCTTGTGTGAGCTGGCAATTTTATGGTTACTTATGAGCCTACATGGCAATTTGCTCCTGAAATATCATTCCATGTCTCTGGTTTAAGAATGGTAGATTTCCAGTCAAATCTTGCTGCTTTGGAGAAATTCTATGGCTTGGATTCTCAGTGACGATTCATGGCAAAACAGATATCCCTGAAATAGCCAGGATGGCATTGTGGCAGAGACACAGCAAATTCTGACCGCAGAAGTCTCTCTGGAAAAAGGAGAGATTATGAGATTGCCCACTCATACTCCGGGCAGTTTCTCCTTGTGAATAGACTGCAGGATCTGTGGTTTCTGTGGTTTGACTTGTGAACCGAGTGGCTGGGAGTTGAGGGATTTCAATCAAGCTCATAACCATTAAATCAGGGGTCCCCATCCCCTGGTCCATGGACCAGTACTGGGCCGCTGTATGCCAGCAACTGGTCTGCACAAACAAGCAAAGCCCCATCTGCGGGATGCAGGCAGCACACAAAATCATGCACCCTCTGGTCTGCGGAAAAACCTCTCCCCACAGAACCGGTCCCTGGTGCCCAAAAAGATGGGGAACTTTTGCATTAAGTATTCCACATGGACATAAGGTTTTTGCTGAGCCTCTTTTTTTTTAATCACTTCCAGAAATTGACTCATTCCTGCTTTGCAACAATAAGAAACCTTTGGATCAACAAAGTTGATTCAGCCTTCAGTCTTTCCCAGGTTGGAAAAATGAGAACTCGGATTATTGGGGGAAATATGCTGACATTTGTAAACTGCTCAGAGAGTGCTGTAAGGCACTGTGAAGCAGTATATAAGTCTAAGTGCTATCGCTCTTTCTTTCTTTTTTTTATTTTAAAAAAGCACTGCGTGAGCTTCCTTGGTTCAAATTCAGGTTTTGAATAAAAAAGTTTAAAGCCTTAGGAATAAACAACAGAAGGTTGTTTATTTTGGAGAGATTTAGTTTTGGAGAGTTACAAAAGATCTAAGGGTCCAAACTGATTTGAAATAAGATTTTGAAATTAATTATAGCAATCCTTCCTGTGGGGAAATGCCGTCGTTTTGAATTCTTGAGGAAAGACGTGATAAGATGGGACTTTGAAAGTTGGATACTGGAGGGAACTAGAAGGAACTGAGCCTTGGTGGAGCAGTGGGCTAATGCCTCCTTAAGTAACACCAGCTGCCTGCAATTAGTGCAGGTTCGAGTCCCACCAGGCTCAAGGTTGACTCAGCCTTCCATCCTTCCGAGGTAGGTAAAATGAGGACCCAGATTGTTGGGGGCAATTAAGCTGACTTTGTAATAATGCCGCTTGGGGTGTTTGTGTGAAAGCCCTAACAAGCAGGCATATACATAGAATGAAGGCTACTGCTAAGCTTGTAAGCCGCCCTGAGTCTTTGGAGAAGGGCGGGGTATAAATGTAATAAAAATAAAAATAAATAAACTAAAGATTACAATTACAGGAGAAGAACATTTAAATTTGATTTCCTAATATAGAATGGAATAGTTTAGCAGTAGAGGTACTGGACAATATTTGTGAACAGTGGATCCAGAAGTTAAATTTAAAAGAGTCTGCCATTAAAAATGGGCTATGTTTAAAAGATGATAAGGAGGAGGGAACAGGTTTTACCGGACAAGACTGAGCCTGATTTGAAAATAGATTTAAAAATGACAAGCTACTAGAATGATATGGAAAAAAGATGTTACACTGGATATACAAATGAAACTCACTGATGTCTTAAATCATTAAAAGGCATATACACATAAGAAAGCAAAAAAGGATAACTTTCCTGTATTGGATTTATAAAAGAGACCTGTTAAAATGAAAAATGAAAAAGAAATAAAGGAATAGGACATTATCTGAAAGGATTAAAGATCAAGATTAATTGAGACTTCCGGTGGCTCCGCGGCGACGGAGGGAGCCTTCCCGGGCTGCCCGCGGCTCAGCTGGTGTTTTTTCGCCCGAAACAGCGCCGATCAGCTGTTCGGGCGAATCTGAAGCCCCCTCCTCGGGAGAAGAGGAGGGGGTGAGCCCCCAGGTGGGGGTTGAGTTCTCCGGGGCCGCCTGAGCTTGGAGCTTGGGCGGCTGAAGGATTGAACTCCCCCGTAGCCTGGGCTGCTCCCAGCTGGCTAGCGTCTCTGCTCCGGACTTCATGGAGCAGAGCCAGGCGTCTGCGACCATCCCTGCTTGAAGGAGAGACTATGAAAGGGAAAGAGCAGGCAGAGCAGTACAAGAGGGAAAGATGAAGAGATGAAGAAGATTTTATTTTACTCTCAAGCTTGATGGACTTTGCTTAAAACTTAAAGTGAAAGTGCGTCACAATTGTAAGTAAAAGATGGCGGCTAAACCTCCCCCTAGAACTTTTCGGAGTGCTGGAAATTCTCCGGTGCAACAACAATCATTGCTGCAGGCGTTGCATTCTCCTGATGTATTGACATCGAAGGATCTTGAAAAACATACCCAGTTAATTTTGGAGTCAATGGGTGTTAAATTTCTACAGATGGAGGAGAAATTGGAGAAATTGGAGCAGAGAATGGAAGAAAGGATGGAACAGAAACTTAGAGAAATGAAGGTAGACATTTTGTCCTCAGTGCAAAAAGTTGCTAAATGTGTGGAGGTGCTGGATGATCAAGTGCAAGATTTGATTCAAAAGAATGCTTTATTAGAAGCAAAAGTATTGGAAATTGAAGATTTAAAAGACAAAATCGACAGTGAACAGAGCTTGGCCCAATTTTACCAGATGCAGTTTGCTGTGAGAATTAGAGGCCTAAAAGAGAATATTAAGGAAGATTTAAAGCAGCTGGTTTCTGAGGCTTTTGAGGGAGTATTGAACCATCCAGCATCTGAATTAAAACAAGGTATGGACAAAGTGTTTCGTGTGAATTCGTGGATTGCTAAACAGAGAAAGTTGCCTAGAGATGTGGTGGTTTATTTTGTAAAAAGGGAAATTAGAGATGAAGTTATACAAGCTGCCTACGATACCAAAGTTGTGATTGCTGGTCAACAAGTTTTGGTTCTAAAAGAAATTCCTCCAAAGATTTTAAAGAGAAGGAAGGATTTTATATTTCTTGTGCAAGAGCTCAAGCAAAGAGATATAAGGTTCAGATGGGAGATCCCAGCTGGGTTGAGCTTCATGTATGATGGCAAAAGGTACTGTTTGAGTAATGTGAAGCAAGCGCATGATTTTTATAATAATGTCTTGAAAGTAACCCCATCAACACTTCTGGAAGCTGCAGAGGGATCTGGAGAAGGAGAACATCAAGAGGATGAAGATGCACAGATAGACGAGAAGGGTACAGGAGGAGTTCAAGCTGCAACTCTTTTGGATGATCTTAGAGAACAGAGGGTGACGCGTGCTGCCTTAAAACGCTCAAAAAAGGAAAAAAAATAAGACCAGTAGAAATCTATGGAACTTCCACAAAATATTTATAGTTAAGTGGTAGTTGTGTTTTTAAAAAAAAAAAAAAAAAAGTTTTGGGATGCTATGTATGGTAATAGATTTTTTTTTTTTAATTTGGAATTAATGGACAACTTACTACAGAGGAAGAGGAAGAAAGTTTTGTGGGTTAATGTGGGTTAATTTGTGTAAGAACTATTTATTAATGTGCAAATGAGAATATGTTAAGGTAATAGTGAATTGTGGAAGAACATAGATGGGAATGATGCTAGTTTTCTTTTATTTTAGTTTTTTATATATATTTAGTATTATTAAGGATTGGTTTACTATATACAAGCTAGAGAGTGATGGATTTTAGAGTTTATAATTGTTAGTATATGATTGTTTATGATTGCCTTTTAGATATATACCTTGTATTTTGCTCTGGGAAGTCGGGGGGGGAGGGGGGAGGAGGGGAAGTGGAGGGGGGGAGGTAGGGGAGGGAGGAGGGGGAGGGGGAGGGGGGGAGATAGGGGGGAGGTAGGGAGGGGAGGAGGGAGGGGGAAGGGGGGTTTTTTTAAAGGAAAATTGTATTTTATAAAACTTTTCAATAAAAAAAAAAAAGATCAAGATTAATTAAAAGTAAAAGGAAGGAGTTTAAAGTTGGTTGATTTGATTGAGGTTAAAATAGATATTTATTTATTTATTTAATTGAATTTCTATACAGCCCTTCTCCCAAAGGACTCAGGGCGGTGTACAGGGCAGTAAAAGCTTTACATACAAAAGTTAAAATGAAATTAAATTAATTAAGCCCTAACAATAAATAATTAAAAATACCCCAAACCCTTAAACCATATGCTGTGATCTCTGGTAATGATGAATGGACTTTTGCTGATCAGGATGGAACAATGGGGTAACAATCAGGATTTGTTTATAGATAAGAGATAAGATAGGGAAGGAAGAGAAGGTGATAAGTTACCAACATTGTCTATACCTGTGGCGAAGGGGAAATCATTTCTTTCTATCTCTCTTTTTTCTTCTTCACTACATTCTTCTTTTTCTTTTTGCTTTTTCATTCCCCTTCCCTACTTTTCCGCACTTTCTATTTTTTTAGTTTTATTCTATCATCTGTTCAGTTTGCATTTTTATCTTTTTTAATTATGACATTTAAGAACATTATTCTAAGGAGAGAGAGAGAGGGAGAGAGAGAGGGAGGGAGAGAGAGAGAGAGAGAGAGAGAGAGAGAGAGAGAGAGAGAGAGAAGGATTCTGTGGGTCTCATCCTGACACAGCAAATTTGTTTTCCAGATGGCCAGATCTGAAGTGTCCAGGTTCCTGGAGAGTTGTGTGCTTCCTAGGGCTGCAGAAGGAAAGACACTAGTTTTCAGAGAAGGATAAAGAAAGGCTGCATTAATAGAGGGATAGAATCAAGATCACGTGACCCAGGAGTACCGCTTTACCAAGTCTTAGTAAAAACCACCCTTGGAATGTTGCATCCAGTTTTGCTCGCCACAATATAGACAAGATGTCGAGACTCTTGGAAAAAATGCAGAGAAGAGCAACTGCTGGAGAAGGGGGTTGGACTACATGACCTCCAAGGTCCCTTCCACCTCTGTTAACCTGTTAAGGTTAAGGCTTTCACCAGTATTGAAAAAGCGCCACGTGAGATGTTTCTTCTTGGATGTCCTCTCAAGATGGAAGCCAGGAAGGGTATAGAATGTTGGAGAGAGAGAGGGAGCTTACACAATACACGTTTGCACACGTCATTGGGCTACCTCCTAACTCACCAAGTGTAAAAAGCAACAACCACACTGCCCAAGGGAACGTCAATGACAGCACTGTCGCCGTGCGGCGAAATTCAGAAAGTAAAGCCTCTATAGCCAAGCTGATTTGAAAGGGGCCGATGCTTTTGAAAAGCAATATTACTGCGAAGCAGCTGAATCGGAAGGCAGAAAGCTATTCTGACCCAATAGATTTATAATCTCTTTTTTCCCCCTCCCCAAGTTTCTGTAATTGCTGGATTTTGAGCTGTTTTTAAAAAGACATGGCTGAAATAGTCGTTGAAGTCAAGTGGCATAAGGCTTCTGAAACCGTTAACCTTTTTTTAACCTCTGCTTTTCTGTCTCAGCCTTAAGTTTATATATCCTCCTTCTCTCAGGCTGTTCAGATTGTTTGTGTGTGTGTGTGTGTTAAAAATTGCTGGAGAAAGATACTTGCTTTAAGGCAAAAGAAAACAAGGTCTCACGCAGTGGCTGGCAGTTTTATCCATGACGCTTCAAATTCCTTTTGCTGCTGACTGCATTTTCACCTTCAAATCCTGAAGGTCACCGAAAGGTAATGTTTTCATTAAAACATACCTGTTAAGTTGACCTGAAGCCCTAACAAAAATAAATCCCTTGAAAATGCAGACACCTGAAATCTCTTGGATTCTTCCTGGGAGAGGGGGAGGACGGGGGGAGGGGGGAGGAGGAGAAGGAAAGGAAGGAAGGAAGAAAGAAAGAAAAAAGGAAAGAAAAAAAGGAAGGATATGAAAAGGAAAGAAAAAGAAAAGAGGGAGGGAGGGAGGGAGAAGGGAAAGAAGGAAGGAAAAGATAGGAAAAGAAAGGAAAAGAAAAAGAAGGAAGAAAAGGAGGAAGGGAAGGAAGAAGGAAGGAAGGAAGGAGGCAGGGAGGGAGGGTGGAAGGAAAAAAGGAAAGAAAAAAGAAAGAAAAGGAAGGAGGGAGAAAGGACAAGAGGGAGGAAGAAAGGGAGGAAGGGAGGAAGGAAGGAAGGAAGGAAGGAAGGAAGGAAGGAAGGAAGGGTGGAAGGAAGGAAGGAAGGAAGGAAGGAAGGAAGAAAGGAAGAAAGGGTGGAAGGAAGGAAGGAAGGAAGGAAAGAAAGGGTGGAAGGAAGGAAGGAAGGAAGGAAGGAAGGGTGGAAGGAAGGAAGGAAGGAAGAAAGGGTGAAAGGAAGGAAAGAAGGAAGGAAGGAAGGAAGAAAGGTTGGAAGGAAGGAAGGAAGGAAGGAAGGAAGGAAGGAAGGAAGAAAGGGTGGAAGGAAGGAAGGAAGGAAGGAAGGAATGAAGGAAGGAAGGAGTCCTTAAAAATCAAATTTCTTACCTTGTAGGAATCTCTGATCCTAAATCTGACTATTTCCTCACCTAAAGCATGCTAGGAATGCGATCTGCTCTACGGTTGATAAGATACACACGTAGAATAATGATCACGATTTAAAAGAAGCTGCATACTATTTCTGCTTTGTGGGGAAAATGGTGACTAGGTAACTTTCTGCTTTGAGGATGTTCAAATACGCCTGATGCTTGTTGCATCACCCTTCTAGTCTCCTCGGCTTAAGCCAGAACTGAAATCAAACACTATTCCAATCCAACCTATCTTTAAATAAATGAGCGTCTCTTGAAAAAAAAAAAATAGGTCATCTGGCCAATTAAATCCTTCTCATGTAACACTGGGCTATCAATCTACATATTTACACCATCTGCCTACCTACCTGTGGATCTGTTATCTAAGCATTGAATTTAGTTCACACCCTTTCATGGACAGCCCCAGTGGCAACCGGTAAAAAATCTCACACTATATTTCATCGCCTGGTTTCTGGCTTGGCTTTCCGTATTCATGTTTCTTTTCCTTGATTATTACACTCGATAAGTCATCGAAGCACCCCTTTACGGTCGATTTGGCACAGCTCACCTCAGTAGTAAAACTCTGAAAACAGAGCCTTGAAGAAATGTATCTGTTTTTCGATAAAACAGGATGCTTCCAAGATTTTCAAAATCCAGTGCTACTTAATCACACACTCTCAGTGACAGCCGGAGCAGAATTTTCTTTAGTGAGAAAAAGTTAATTCTTACAAATATTTATTATGATGGTATAACAACAACAGCAACAACAACAACAGAATAACAGAGCTGGGAGGAACCTTGGGGGTCTTCTAGTCTAACCCACTGTGCAAGCAGGAGACCCTATAGCATTTCAGACAAGGGGCTGTCCAGTCTCTTCTTAAAAACCTACAGTGAGGGAACACCCACAGCTTCCGAAGGCAAGTGGATTATTCCACTGGTTGGTTGTTCTTACCATTATTTTATTTATTTATTTATTTCTTCGGTTTATATACCGCCCTATTCCCAAAGGACTCAGGGCGGTTTACAAGGCAAAATTTAAAAACAATCCAATGTAAAATTAAAATAAATTAAAATAAATTAAATTAAGTCTAGCCGCAAAAATTAAATCACAATTTAAAAACATTAAACCCCTCAGTCCAGACCAGATAGCTCAAAGAGCCAGGTTTTTAGGTCCCGGCGAAATGAACGAAGGTCGGGGGCAGTCCAGAGTTCCGTTGGCAGTTGATTCCATAGGGCAGGCGCGCCCACAGAGAACGCCCTCCCCCTGGGGATCGCCCGTCGGCAATCCTTGACTGGCGGTACCCTGAGGAGGCCCTCCCTGTGGGAACGCACAGGACGATGGGAAATTTACGCTGGCAGCAGGTGCTCCCTTAGATAATCCGGGCCCATGCCATTTAGGGCTTTATAGGTCATCACCAGCACCTTGAATCTCACCCGGAGGGCAACTGGAAGCCAATGCAGCTCGCGGAGAAGAGGTGTTACATGGGAGTATCGGGAGACTCCCATCACAACTCGCGCGGCTGCATTCTGCACCAGTTGAAGCCTCCGAGTGGTCCTCAGGGGCAGCCCCATGTAGAGAGCATTGCAGTAGTCTAGCCGGGAGGTCACGAGCGCATGGGTGACTGTGCGTAGGGCATCTCGGTCCAGATAGGGCCGTAACTGGCGGACCAGGCGAACCTGGGCAAAAGCTCCCCTGGCCACGGCTCCTATATGATCTTCCAAACTGAGCCATGAATCCAGGAGGACACCCAAGTTGCGGGCCCATTAGGACATTTCTCCTTAGTTCTAGGTAGCTCCTCTCCTTGTTTAATTTCCATCCACTGTTTCTTGTCTTGCCTTCTGGTGCTTTGGAGAATAGCTTGACTCCCTCTTCTTTGTGGCAACCCCTTAAGATATTGGAACTCTGCTATCATGTCACCCTTAGTTCTCCTTTTAATGAAACTAGGCATATCCAATTCCTGCAACTGTTCTTCGTATGATTTAGTCTCCAGTCCCCTAGTCATCTTGGTGGCTCTTTTCCGCACTCTTTCCAGAGTCTCAAGATATTTTTTTTATAACATGGCAACCAAAACTGGATGCAACATTCCAGCATTACTTACCAATTCTTCACGTGATGTTTGTAAAATCTGACAAACTGAGTAATTCTCAAGGCCGACTTTAAGTTGAAACTGGACTTGTGGCAGTTAAAGTCCCTTCAGTTCCGAAGTCCACCTTTTTCTCTTTCTTTACTATTTTAGATATACAGGATCTCCCAGATTTTAGGCTGCCCAGTTGCTATCACGAGGATCTAGAGCAGGGGTGTCAAACTCAATTTCATTGAGGGCTGCATCGGCATTGCGGTTGCCTTCAGGGGGCCGGGTGGGTGTGGCCTACTGGGTGGGCGTGGCTAGAGTGCGTATGGCCTACTGGGTGGGCGTGGCTAGCTCTACATCGTTTGCATACCAAGGGTGCCTATGGGGGCCTGGGCAGGAGTGGGACAGATCTGAGGGTCTCTGGCAGGAGGAGGGTCTCTGGGCCAGGGCCAAGGCAGTGGGGGTCGTTCCCTCACTGTTTCCAGGATGGCTTCACGGGCCGCATGAAACCACTTCGCGGGACGGATCCGGCCCCCGGGCCTTGTGTTTGACATGTCTGATCTAGAGAATGGTTTTTGAGATCGTTAAGGCCATGCAAACGGGCATTATAGTTGTCTATTGAGATTCTCAGTCACCTAGATCAGTCACCCAACGATGCTATTTCCAAAAGGCAACTGGACTTTCTTTTTTTTCCTTTGAAAATGTTTAGCTTCTCATCCAACAGAACTCCTTCAGCTCTGTTGACCAATATAATAATAATAAAGTTGGAAGGGACCCTGGCAGTCGTCTAGTCCAACCCCCTGCTCAGGCAGGAAACCCTATGCCGTTTCAGACAAATGGCTGTCCAGTCTCTTCTTAAAAACTTCCAGTGTTGGAACACTCATCGCTTCTGGAGGCAGGTTGTTCCACTGGTTAATTGTTTTAACTGTCAGGAAGTTTCTTCTTAGTTCTAGGTCGCTTCTCTCCTTGATTAGTTTGCATATTATTCCTTTGCTATTCTTCACTCCTTTTCATTTGTTTGACCTGAGCAAATTCACAACACATACCACAGAATCAGCAACACTTCAGGAATCAAGTGTGTGGTAGAACTGCAGAAACTTCACAGTAACAACTCATGAAATAAAAGTTAAGGTTTCCTTCTGCACTGCAGAAATGAGAGCATCTTACCAAGAATTCCAAAATCAAGAGCTAGTTTGGTGTAGTCAATGGTTAAGACATCAGGCTGGAAAGCAGGAGACGGTGAGTTCTAGTATTGCCATAGCCAGGAATGCCAAATGGGTGAGTTTGGGCCAATTATGGGGAAACTGTGAGTTCTATTCCTGCCTTAGGCCTGAAAGCAGGCCGAGTGTCTTGGGGCCAATCACCAGGAGACTGTGAGTTCTAGTCCCACCTTAGGCATGAAAGCTGGCTGGATGACATTGGGCAAAACACCAGGAGACTGTGAGTTCTAGTCCCACCTAGTCCTACATGGCTTTGGGCCAGTCCCTCTATCACAACCCAACTGACCTCACAGTTCTTTGTTGTGGGGGAAAATAGGAGAAGGAAGATATGTCGGTTATACCTGCCACCTTGAGTAATTTGTAAAAAGAATAAAGGCATGATACAAATAAAATAAATAAATCTAAAGAAGGAATTACTGTAGTTAGGTGGAGTGAAGGCTCAACGTTTTCCCTTAAGTCATCCAGTTTCTTCTCCATGACTGCTTTCAAGATTTCTTGAAGGGTTATGTGAAGTGAGCTGGATTTGCTTTGAAGAAGGGCCTCATATGATGAAGCTGAGGGGGGGGGGATAATTTTCTTGATCAAAGTGAAGGAGGGACCTCGAGAAAGAAATTCATACCCGCTGGTAGAACTTCAGGAGAACTTCTTAGTGTTCCATCCAAGTGCCAATCAAAGACCCACACAGTCCTCTTCTCTCGGGAAGATCAAAGAAGTGTTAAAACGTGAAACAGATAGCAGAATTATTCTTATTTCCTGTTATCTCCGGGCAATATGTAGATAAATTAATTTCAGCCTTGTGTAAGTACAGTAATTCCCCAGTAAAGAGAATTGGCTGGACCGATGGAGACATCAGATACTATATCCAATTCGCTGCCATGACGCACACGAGGACATTGGTCTCAGTGAGGCACATAATTAGAAACCGAAAACTCATTTTCCTTTCCTTTATTATTATTATTTTTTTTACTGAAAATTTACTCATATTTTCCAGATTGCAACAGATACCATATTTATCGAAAAGGAAGCGGCTCTGAATTTAAGATAATGTCCCGGCAAAGTGAGATTCGACCAAAATACCCAGCCCTACAAATGGCATCAGCTCCCATTATTAGAAAGAATGAATGTGACGTCTTTCTTGTTTTTAATGTGAAATGATGTGAAAGAGAGGAAGGGAAGGAGGGAGAGAAAGAAGAGGGGTAACAGACGACTATAACCCATAAGCTATCATTTACAATCATTAATGCTTGGTTATACTTTGATTGTGTGTGTGTGTGTTTTAATGCTGTTTCACTATGTGCATTTTTTTAAACGATTGCCTGCCAGAGGGGGAGTTTTTCTCCTAAAAGGCAGCCTAATTTTAACTGGGGTTTTATTTATGCAGGGACAAATATAATTTTTTTTTTAAATTTGTTTTTAACTTTTGTATCTTGATTTTTTAATCACCCTGTAAACCGCCCTGAGTCCTTCGGGAAAGGGCGGTATATAAATGTAATAAAATAAAATAAACAAAATAAATAAAAAGTTTTCAAATATACACAAAGAATCTCAGGGGAAAAAAACAGTTTAAAGTGATGCAGGTAATCCTTGATTTACGACCACAAGTGAGTCCCAAATTTCTGTTGCTAAGTGAAACATTGAATTTTGCCCAGTGGTGGAATTCAAATACCTGAACAACCACTTCTCTAGCCTCTGAGGCCTAGAATGGACTTCCGGAAGTGGCATCCATGCACTTCCTGTGGGCCGTTCTAGGCCTGGGAAGCCTCCTCCAGGCCTCCCAGGCCTAGACTGGATTTCTGGAAGTGGCATCCACACACTTCCGGCAGGCCGTTCTAGGCCTGGGAAGCCTCCTCCAGGCCTAGACTGGATTTCTGGAAGTGGCATCCACACACTTCCGGCAGGCTGTTCTAGGCCTGGGAAGCCTCCTCCAGGCCTCCGAGGCCTAGAATGGAGTAAAAAAACAACAACATAAAATGAATGGGTATCATCATTCTTTCATGGCCATCTTTGCTTGAGAAAATTGGCCATAAATTTCAGAGCCAGCTTGGTCTAGTGGTTAAGGCACCTTGCTAGAAAGCAGGAGACCATGAGTTTAAGTTCCACCTTAGCCATAAAAGCCATCTGAGTGAATTTGGACCAATCACCAGGAGACTGTGAGTTCTAGTTCTGCCTTAGGCATGAAAGAAGGCCGGGTGATTTGGGGTCACTGACAGTGGTGGGGGTAGTTTTGGGATCAGACTTACATTTCTGAACTCAAGTTTGCAAACATCAAGGTTGGTGACAAACCATATGCTAATGCTAAGAACTCGGGGACCCATAATAGCAGTATTCCAATAATAATAATAATTAATAATAATAATAATAATAATAATAATAATAATAATAATAATAATAATAATAACAACAACAACAATAACAATAGGAAGAAGAAGAAGAAGAAGAAGAAGAAGAAGAAGAAGAAGAAGAAGAAGAAGAAGAAGAAGAAGAAGAAGAAGAAGAGGAAGAAGAAGTAGTTGGAAGGGACCTTGGAGGTCATCTAGTCCAACCCCCTGCTCAGGCAGGAAACCCTATACCATTTCAGGCAAATGGCTGTCCAGTCTCTTCTTAAAAACTTCCAGTGTTGGAGCATTCACTACTTCTGGAGGCAGATTGTTCCACTGGTTAATTGTTCTCACTGCCAGGAAGTTTCTCCTTAGTTCTAGGTTGCTTCTCTCCTTGACTAGTTTCCATCCGTTCTTGTCCTGCTTTCAGGTGCTTTGGAGAATAGCTTGACTCCCTCTTCTTTGGGGCAGCCCCTGAGATATTGGAACACTGCTATCATGTCACCCCTCACCCTTCTCTACGTTAAACTAGACATACCCAATTCCAGCAACCGTTCCCTATATGTTTTAGCCTCCAGTCCCCCAATCACCTTTGTTGCTCTTCTCTGTACTCTTTCTAGAGTCTCGACATCTTTTTTACATCGTATTTGAGGGGCTTCTACAAAGACGAGGGGGTTATTTTCCAAAGCACCAAAAGGCACAAAATGGATGGAAACTAACCAAGGAGAGAATCAATCTAGAGCTAAGGAGAAATTTCTTAACAGCGGGAACAATTAATCAATGGGATGGCTTGCCTCCAGAGATTGTGGGTGCTCCATCATCGGAGGTTATCTAAGAAGAGATTGGAGATCCATTTGTCTGAAATGGAATAGGGTCTCCTGCTTGAACAGGGGGTTGGCTGTCCAAGGATCTCTTCTTCCAACTCTGTTAATCTGACCCAGAGGGCTTGTCTGCCTGCCTGCCTGCCTGCCTGCCTGCCTGCTTGCCTATCTATCTATCTATCTATCTATCTATCTATCTATCTATCTATCTATCTATCTATCATCTATCTATCTCTCATCTTTGTTTCTTTTTTTCCTTTCTTATCTATATCATCATCTAGCTATCTGGGAGACAGAGAAATACACACAGAGAGAAACAGAGAGAGAGAGAAAGAAAGAGAGCAAGAGAGATGATGGGGCAGAGGAGAGAAAAGATGTGCAGAATTGCAATGAAAGAAGCTGAGAGGAATCATGCTAACGTGGTGTCACATTTTATCATTAGCGGCCATTTTATTCCTTCCGCTTTATTTGTTGCAGTGAGAAACCCTCAACTGGATATCATTACAGGAGATAAAACTGCGGTTTTTAATCCCACTAGATTCCAGATTCCAATTTTCTTTCTGACAACATCAGCTTAAAGAAACAAAACAAAACACGGATGGATGTTTGTCTTTACCTCTTTTCTGGAAAAAGAAAAGAAAAAAAGAACACACATTATGCAGGCATTGATAATGCTGCTAAATAAAACCCGAATATGTTAATCTAGGTTTATTTTTGAAATTTTAAACCTGACAGGTGGAAATGAGTGGAAATGAGGGTTTCCCCTCTCCCCAGGGCTAGGAGATTCCCAACTGGTTTGGCTGTTATAGGAACAAAGGATGCAAATATAGTGATTAAATCTGGAAGGCTGAGATAAAAACGTTTATCTGTATAACGAGAGCCATTTGGATGGCATATTAGATGGGGCGATGTGCTGGCCTAAAACCTGGCTGTTGCTTTGTCTGAGAAATAATCTTGCTTTTTAAGTGAATTTAATGGGCTGTAAATAAATGTGCAAATGGCTTTGGGATTTGGCTTCCCATACAGATTGAACGGGATGTCTGCCTCGCATAAAAAGGTCACTGTGCAGAAGGATATTGTTCCTGTTTGTCATTACTATTATTATGGTTCGTTGCACAGTCAAGCCAGATATTCAGACCAGGTCAAGGCAGATGTTCAGACCGGATTTGGCATTTTGATCCACCTCTTGAGTCCTTCCGAAGGACCTGGGATAGGTAGATGTGGGTGTTTGATGTGTGTGTCTCGTTGCAGGATGTCAGCTGTTCCAAGTGAAGCTGCCTTTTGCAATTGACCGATGGGGATTTTGTCAATGCCGATGGTGTTCAAGTGGTGCTCCAGATGTTTTGGGACTGTATCCAAGGCGCTGATTATTATTTATTATTGCAGCTCTTTGCACAGCCAGCCAGATGTTCAGACTGTGTTTGGCATTTTTATGGACCTATCGAGTCCTTTCCAAGGACCTGGG
This sequence comes from Vipera ursinii, assembly GCF_947247035.1. Taxonomy (NCBI): domain Eukaryota; kingdom Metazoa; phylum Chordata; class Lepidosauria; order Squamata; family Viperidae; genus Vipera; species Vipera ursinii. Next base: position 84,360,933 of record NC_139515.1, on the reverse strand, counting down.
ATAAGCAGATGTGGGTGTTTGATGGTGTCAAAAATGTCTTGTTGCAGGGTGTAATAATAATAATAATAATAATAATAATAATAATAATAATAATAATAATAATAATAATAATAATAATAATAATAATATGTTCAGTTGACTGAGGTTCATGTTTAATGAATAAAAGTTTAATAATAATAATAATAATAATAATAATAATAATATGATGATGATGATGATGATGATGATGGAAGGGACCTTGGAGATCATCTAGTCCAACCCTCTGCTCAGGCAGGAAACCCTATACCATTTCAGACAAATCCAGTCCAGTCCGGTCTCTTCTTAAAAACTTCCAGTGTTGGAGCATTCATAACTTCTGGAGGCAGGTAGTTCCACTGGTTAATTGTTCTCACTGTCAGGAAGTTTCTCCTTAGTTGTAGGTTGCTTCTCTCTTTGGTTATTTTTCCATCCGTTGCTTCTTGTCCTGCCTTCAGGTGCTTTGGAAAACAGCTTGATTCCCTCATCTTTGAGGCAGCCCCTGAGATATTGGAAGACTGCTATTCTGTCCCCCCTCGTCCTTCTCTTCATTAAACTAGACAGACCCAATTCCAGCAACCGTTTCTTATATGTTTTAGCCTCCAGTCCCCTAATCATCTTTGTTGCTCTTCTCTGGACTCTTTCTAGAGTCTCAACATCTTTTTAAAATCGTGGTGACCAAAACTGGATGCAGTATTTCAAGTGTGTCTTTACCAAGGTCTTGTAAAGTGGTACTAACACTTTACGTGATCTTGATCCTTGTTGTGGTTGTTAGTTGCGAAGTTGTGTCCGACCACTTGCGACCCCATGGACAACATTCCTCCAGGCCTTCCTGTCCTCCACCTTCTTCTGGAGTCCCTTTAAGCTCACGCCTATTGCTTCAGTGACTCCATCCAGCCACCTTCTTCTCTTGACCTCAACCTTTCCCAGCATTAGACTCTTCTCTAGTGAGTCCTTCCTTCTCATAAGGTGGCCAAAGGATTTGAGTTTCAACTTCAGGATCTGGCCTTCTAAAGAGCAGTCAGGGTTGATCTCCTCTGGGACTGACCGGTTTGATCGCCTTGCAGTCCGAGGGACTCGCAGGAGTCTTCTCCAGCACCAGAATTCAAAGGCCTCAATTCTTTGGCGCTCAGCCTTTCTTATGGTCCAACTTTCACTGCCATACATTGCAACTGGGAAGACCATAAACCTGACTATACGCACTTTTGTTGACAGGGTGACGTCTCTGCTTTTTAGTATGGTGTCTAGATTTGCCATGGCTTTCCTCCCCGGGAGCAAGCGTCTTTTAATTTCTTGGCTGCATCTTGATCCTATCCCTCTGTTAATGTAAACATGCCCTCGGGCCATTGTCAACCATTCACCCAGATGGACCTTTCGAGGGAAGTCATTTTGCCACTTTGCTTCACGAAGAATTTAATTTCCTCCCAGGCCTGTTCACCTAAAGTTCAGCTTCTGTTTCGAAGAAGCAGGAATCCCAAAGATCTCTCCCCGCCCCTCTCTTTCTTGGTTTCTGATTTGCTGTTTTTTGACTTGCCGAAGGAATTGTGCTCTTTGTGCTTTGCATCAGATCCTTGTCACGCTTCAGTGGCTGTACCGGTGACAGCCATCGTTTCCACGCCTGCCCGCCCCATCCTGTCCTGTGGTCTCCCAGCTAATCCCCTATGGAGAATTTGGCTTTCCAAAACAGCCATCAATGCAGCTGTCAAATGCAGCCGGGCAGGTGACATTTTGCTGACTCAGCACTTTGCCCGGGTTTGACCCCTGGAGCTTCTCAAACAGATAAATGGCTTTTTCATGAGCATTAAATGGCTTACAGTACAGCTGGAATAGGGTTTTTGGCAGGCCGTAAAGACACCTCAGGGGCTGCCGCAAAGAAGAGGGAGTCAAGCTATTCTCCAAAGCACCTGAAGGCAGGAC
>NC_139515.1:84314001-84356501 GCF_947247035.1 Vipera ursinii | reverse complement strand
TGAGTACTACCTGTATTTATTTTATGAAATATTGTGATTGTGATTAACTTAATGAGGTGGACATTGTCATTAACTTAATAATTGCAGTGATTCACTTAACAACCATGGCAAGCAAGGTCGTAAAATGGGGGCGGGGAAATCAGTTCACATATGTTTCACTTAGCAAGATAAATGTTTGACTCAACTGTGGTCAAGTACTTATTTATGAAATGGATTTAGCTGCTCGTCTCACGCTTGTGGGCTGTATTGGTCCCTGCTAAAACTGACCTTTTGGACAACAGTGGGTGTTATGCTTATAAAAATTAGGTTAAGAAGTAGAAAAACGCCTAGCCTACTTTTTTTTGGAAAGATGTGTGTGTGTGTGTGTGTGTGTCATTTGAGCCTCCTGCTACTTTTCTTAGTTCTGATTGAGCCAACATAGAATTAACAAGGTAGAATAACATTTGATGTACAATTACAAAATATACTGGAAATGATTCCTCTGCAATCTGCTGAGCTTTGATGAGAGTTGGCTGGCCTCTTCTGAAGAACCTCCAAAGTTGGAGAATTCAAGATCTTTGTAGGTGGACCGTGGTGGGATACATCTTACTATCAACAATTAAATGGAATAACTTGCCTCCTGGACATGTGGTGCTTTATTGCTGGAGGCTTAGAAAACTAGCTGGACAATCATTTGAGCAGGATAGTATAAGATCTTCTGACCTTATACAAGACCTCTGAGGTCCCTTCCAGCCGATGATTCCATGTTCTATGCTCTAAATACAGATAGAATAGAATAAAAATAGAACAGAACAGAACAGAATAGAATAGAAAATATGGAGTGGAGTGGAATAGAATGGAGTGGAATGGAATGGAATAGAACAGAACAGAACAGAACAAAATAATAGAGTTTGGAAGAGACCTTGAAGGTCTTCTAGTAGTCCAACCCCCTGCTCAGGCAGGAAACCCTGTACCATTTCGGACAAATGGCTGTCCAGTCTCTTCTTAAAAAACATCCAGTGTTGGAGCATTCACCACTTCTGGAGGCAGGGTGTTCCACCGGTTAATTGTTCTAACTATCAGGAAGCTTCTCCTTAGTTCTTGGTTGCTTCTCTCCTTGGTTAGTTTCCACCCGTTGCTTCTTGACCTGCCTTCAGGCGCTTTGGAGGATAGCTTGACCCTCCCTCTTCTTTCTGGCAACAGAACATATCTTTAACCACCATGGGGAAATGTGTAATGTGCTTGGATGATTCTGAAGGCCCACTGGCTGGATCAATGCCTCAGTTTTCCTCTTGGGAGAGACATCTGTTAACCGGGCTAGGTAAAGCATTTCCCCCGTGGGTTCCTTTTGACTTTGAGAGATGCAGCCCCAAATTTCCTTCTTTGCTGTTCGTAGATTTGAAAGTTCTCCAGCTGCCTGTGAAGCTGTGGCTGGTTGCTTGCACCTCCGACTAATAACTTTCCACTGAGTGCCCAAGCATGGGCCCAGGTGGTTGCATCAGGAAGTAATTGCAACTCAGAGTGGAAGGACAACTACTTTGTTCCTAGGAAGTCATCTTGTACGTGTACATTTCCTGCTTCCTGTTGTTTTTGGCACGGGATGCCCTTACCTCTTTGGCTGGAAATGGGGTCAGGTCAACAGGACTGTTGCTGTAATAGCTAATTGCCATTCTCTTATTTGAGGATGTGGAGTTAGACATAAATCTGAGAGCTGCTCATTTGGCTGGTGCCCCCTTGGGTGATGAGGCGGTGAGCAACGTGGGGATCAAAGCCCCCCTCCTGACGGCCAGGGGTTGTGAAGCATGGCTGGGTTTAATGGCCAGTCCTTGCCGGAGCTAAAAGGAAGTTGATACGGAAAGGCCATTAGCCAGAAGCCATGTTCAAACTAAGGAGAGGAAATGTGTTTATTAAGCAGCAGACAGGGGTGGAAGGAGGGGAGGGAGAATTGGGGAACCCCCAGTTTCCAAAGAGTGATACAAAACCAAAGAAAGACCGTGGACGTTCATGCTAACATTCCCACCTTGTTCGTGTTGGTGCTCTTAACCATGGTCCGCTGAAGAAGTTGGGTTAGGATTCAGATTCTCATGAACTTTCAGCCATGGACACACAGAACATAGGACTGGAAGGAACATTGGTGGTCTTCTAGTCCAGGGGTCCTCAGCCTTGGCCACTTTAAGACTTGTGGAATTCTGGGAGTTGAAGTCCACAAGTCTTAAAGTGGCCATGTTTGAGGACCCCTGAGTTAAATGGACTTGGCTCGTTATGTGATTTTTGCTTTTGGGGAATTTCAGGTGCTTGGGAGAATAGCTTGACCCCCCCCCCCCTCTTCTTTCTGGCAACAGAACATATCTTTAACCACCATGGGGAAATATGTACTGTGCTTGCATGATTCCGAAGGCCCACTGGCTGGATCAATGCCTCAGTTTTCCTCTTGGGAGAGACATCTGTAAACCGGGCTAGGTAAAGCATTTCCCCCGTGGGTTCCTTTTGACTTTGAGGGATGCAGCCCCAAATTTCCCTTCTTTGCTGTTCCTAGATTTGAAAGTTCTCCAGCTGCCTGTGAAGCTGTGGCTGGTTGCTTGCACCTCCGACTAATAACTTTCCACTGAGTGCCCAAGCATGGGCCCAGGTGGTTGCATCCTGCCTAGAGGTGTTTTGGTAAATACGTTGACACCCACCCAGCCCACCCCCTTTGTGGCAACGTCACAAATGCTGGAATACTGCTATCATGCCAGCCCTAGACTAGCCAAACCCAAACCTTGCAGCCGTTCTTCCTCTGTTTTCTTCACTTTTGCTCTGAGCCAAGAAAGCCCACCATTTTGGGGCCAGCAAGAAGGATAATCACAGCAGGAACAGGTCTTTCTGGTGCACCAGTTGGAGCTGTTGAGCTGAAACCTGACCCAGGTCGAGTTCCACATATGGGAGAAAAGGAAGAACACAATAAGACCCCTTTCCCCCCCACCCCACCCCCTCTCCTTGTTAGCATAGGTTAGGTCAGGACCTCCTTGGCACCATCTGCATTCCTTGATTTTCTGACGTGAACTCTAAAGGAGAGGAAAAATCCAGGTACTGTGAGCCAACGAGCGCACACCTTCCCATTTTGGTCTAAAATTTCACTTAATGCAATGGTGGCGCCAGGCCTCTGCGTAACCTGGGTATCGCTAAGCATGTGTTTATGTAATGCACAGGCATGCCTTGGCAATCCGGCCCATTCTTTGCTAAAAGCTTTAGACACTCCAGGTTCACTCATCCAAAGCCCCTTATGATCTCGGATGTCTCCCCAGACTTTCTCTGAGACTAGCCTGAAGCAGAAAAAGAGGACCAGGAAACAGAGATGGGCTGGACAAGAAAGATTGAACTGTCAGCCATCAGTTCCTGCAATCGGCTGGCGCTGCCTAAGTAGAGAATTTGAGTGGACTCTACAGATGTGAAGCTCTCACTGTACCTCTTCGGAATAGAGAATAACAGAGCTGGGAGGAGCCTTGAAGGTCTTCTAGTCCAACCCCCTCCCTAAGCAGGGGACCGTATGCCATTCTGGAGAAAATGGTTGTCCAGTCTCTTCTTTAAAACTTCCAGTGTTGGAGCATTCACAGCATATGGAGGCAAGTCGTTCCACTGATTAATTGTGCTAAGTCTCAGGATGTTTCTCCTTAGTTCTAGGTTGCTTCTCCCCTTGATTAGTTTCCATCCGTTGCTTCTTGTCCTGCCTTCGGGTGCTTTGGAGAATAGCTTAATCATAATCATAATAGTAATTATAATAGTAAAGTTGGAAGGGACCTTGGAGGTCATCCAGTCCATCCCCCCTGCTCAGGCAGGAAACCCTATACCATTTCAGACAAATGGCTGTCCAGTCTCTTCTTAAAAACTTCCAGTGTTGGAGCATTCACCACTTCTGGAGGCAGGTTGTTCCACTGGTTAACTGTTCTAACTGTCAGGAAGTTTCTCCTTAGTTCTTGGTTACTTCTCTCCTTAATTAGTTTCCATCTGTTGCTTCTTGTCCTGCCTTCAGGCGCTTTGGAGAATAGCTTGACTCCCTCTTCTTTGGGGCAGCCCCTGAGATATTGGAAGACTGCTATCATGTCACCTCTCGTCCTTCTCTTTGTTAAACTAAAGGTAAAGGTAAAGGTTCCCCTGCACATGCGTGCTAGTCGTTTCCGACTCTAGGGGCCGGTGCTCATCTCTGTTTCAAAGCCGAAGAGCCAGCGCTTGTCCGAGGACGTCTCCGTGGTCATGTGGCCGGCATGACTAGACGCCGAAGGCACACAGAACGCTGTTACCCTCCCCCCGTAGTGGTCCCTATTTTTCTACTTGCATTTTGACGTGCTTTCGAACTGCTAGGTTGGCAGAAGCTGGGACGAGTAACAGGCGCTCACTCTGCTACGCGGCACTCGGGATTCGACTCGCCAAACTGCCGACCTTCATTAAACTAGACATACCCAATTCCAGCAACTGTTCCTTATATGTTTTCGCCTCCAGGCCCCTAATCATCTTTGTTGCTCTTCTCTGTACTCTTTCCAGAGTCTCAACATCTTTTTTACATTGTGGTGACCAAAACTGGCTGCAGTATTCCAAGTGTGGCCTTACCAAGGCATTGTAAAGTGGTATTATGACTCCCTCTTCTTTGGGGCAGCCCCTGAGATATTGGAAGACTGCTATCATGTCACCCCCTGGTCCTTCTCTTCCTTAGACTAGACCAGGGGTCGGCAACCTAAAAAAGAAAAAGAGCCACTGGGAACCGGTTCCATCACAAATTAAAAAAAGAGGGAGCCGCGTGCGTGTGTCCATGCACGCGCATGCGCAAAAAGGTTTTTTGCGCATGCGCGGACGCACGCGGCTGCCAATTTTTTAAAAATGAGATGGAACCGGTTCCCGGTTGCCCGACGGCGACGGCCCGTCTGCGCGCGCACCTCTCCGAACGACCGGAGGTGCGCGCGTACCTCCGCGCGAATGGGCAGCGGTGCCGCTCTTTGAGGAAGCTGCCGCGGCCCGTCTCAGCTTCCTTAAAAAGAGAGGCGCCCCTGCCCATTCCGAGAGGTGCGCGCGCACCTCTCCGAACGACCGGAGTTGCGCGCGCACCTCCCCAAACCTTTGGGGAGGTGCGCGCGTACCTCCGTGCGAAGGGGCAGCGGCGCCGCTCTTTGAGGAAGCTGCCGAAAGCGGCAGCTTCCTCAAAGAGCGGCACCGCTGCCCCTTCGCGCGGAGGTACGCGCGCACATCCCCAAAGGTTTGGGGAGGTGTGCGCGCAACTCCGGTCGTTCGGGGAGGTGCGCGTGCACCTCTCCAAACGGGCGGTGCCACTCTCCATTTGGAGAGGTGCGCGCGCACCACTGCCCGTTGGAAGAGGTGCGCGCGCACCGGGCGGCTGGGAGCCGCAAGAGACGGCTCAAAGAGCCGCATGCGGCTCCGGAGCCGCAGGTTGCCGACCTGTGGACTAGACATACACAATTCCTGCAACTGTTCCTTATATGTTTTAGCCTCCAGGCCCCTAACCCTCTTTGTTGCTCTTCTCTGCACTCTTTCTAGAATCTCAGCAATTTTGGGCTTCGCTTTGGAAGAAACAACAGCCATCCCAATCAAAAGGGGGGCAATTTAAATTAGGCAACAAGGCAGAGAGGTTTTGCAAAATTTATTCCAGAGTTGCCCTAAAAGAAATCTGTGTCCTTGTTCTGGATTTATGTCAAGATGGACGCTCTCCATACAGTATAAGGACTGGGAGATTTCTATTTTGTCTTTTCTCCTGGAGAATTATAGCGATGAGCAAGAGGTTGGGCTGGAAAGCCCCTGAGGTCCCGTCTAGCTCTACGATTCTATGATCTAGGCCAGGGGTAGGCAACCTTGGCTCTTTTATGACTCGTGGACTTCAACTCCCAGAATTCCTGAGCCAGCCATGCTGAGGGGAAAGGGAGAGGTTTCAATGCTGAGCCATGCTGGCTCAGGAATTCTGGGAGTTGAAGTCCACGAGTCATGAAGGGGCCATAGTTCCCCCATGCTGGCTCAGGAATTCTGGGAGTTGAAGTCCACGAGTCATGAAGGGGTCATAGTTCCCCCATGCTGGCTCAGGAATTCTGGGAGTTGAAGTCCACAAGTCATAAAAGAGTCAAGTTTGCCTTACCCCTGTTCTATGCCAACGTGCCTAGTGCTTTGCTCTTGATTATTTTTGGGGAGAATTTACTTCATTGGTGAAGGATTGGTAAAGGATTAGTCACAGAGCTCCACGGTTGAACTCAATCTAAAGCAACAAAGATGAGAAAGGATCGGGAGGCTAAATCATATGATGAAGGTTGAGGGAACTAGGTATGTCTAGCCTATTGAAGGGAAGATTTTGGTCACCATATCACAAAAAAGATGTCGAGAGTTTGGGAAAAATTCAGAGAAGAGCAGCTAAGATGATCAGAGGCCTGGAGGCTAAAACATAGGAAGAACGGCTGCCGGACTTGGGTTTGGCTAGTCTAAAGAAAAGAAGAAATAGGGGAGACGTGATTAGCAGTGTTCCAGTATCTGAGGGGCTGCCACAAGGAAGAGGGGTCCAGGTAGTTCACCAAAGCACCAGAGGGAAGGACGAGAAACAATGGTTGGAAACGGATCAAAGAGAGAAGCAACCTGGAATTAAGGAGAAACTTCCTGACAGTGAGGATAGTCAACCAGTGGAACAGCTTGCCACAGAAATCGTGGGCGCTCCATCACTGGAGGTTTTAAAGAAAAGACTAGACAAACACCTGTCCGAGATGGTGTAGGCTCTCCTGCTTGAGCAGGGGGCTGGACTAGAAGACCTCCAAGGTCCCTTCCAGCTCCACTCCACTCCACTCCACTCCACTCCACTCCACTCCACTCCACTCCACTCCACTCCACTCCACTCCACTCCACTCCACTCTACACTACTCTACTCTACTCTACTCTACTCTACTCTACTCTACTCTATTCTATTCTATTCTATTCTATTCTATTCTATTCTATTCATTTATTTAGATTTATTCTATTCTAAAAATTAAGGGGAACATCATAACTCTGATCCAGGACTTGAGGAGCTGTCACAGAGAAGAGGGCATTGACTCCTTCTCCAAAGCATCTGAGAGCAGGACAAGAAGTAACGGGTGGAAGCTCGTTATAAGGTGAGATCCAATCTAGAAATTTCTGTCTGTCAGAACAATTAATCAATGGCATGGCTCGCCTCCTGGAATGACGGGCGCTCCATGGCTGGAGGTTTTGAAAAATAGACTAAACAAACCCTTTGACCCGGATGGTATTAGGTCTCCTCGCTTGAGCGGCAGGTTGGGCTAGAAGACCTCTGAGGTCCCTTCCACATGATGGTTTTTTTTTTGATGTTCTATGTTCAATCCAGAGTCCAAAACACACCACCTTGCTATTTTCCCCTCTCCCCAAAGAGTCAAGATAGGAGCTGCAACTATCATAGGCGGTGTGCATAGGGCAGCCGAATGAAAAAAAAATAAAAATAAAATAAATTAATGATGTGGTGTCAATTATACAAAACCGGGGTCACCCTTCTGAACGTTGTGAACCTTGCCAGGAGCTTCTCCCCTGGTTTCTGTTAAATTGCATTCTTCAAAATGTCAAGAGCGTTTTTTGCATTTGTTTCCCGAGATTTTTAACAGCTCTCCTGCCAGATGTCCCACTAATATTTAATTAATGGTTCCCAAGGAACCCATCCACGGGTACCCCTTCCTTAGATTTTATCTTTAGTTTGAAGTTCGTTTAAACACATTTATTAACCGTGGTGACATAAGGAGGCCGTTCGCAACTTAAATAGTTTAAGACTGGACCAGAGGGAAACCAAGCCGAAGCACCAGAACACTCGAACAAAATGTTTATAATGCAAAAATTGAGGGGAAAAAAAAAACCTGATCAAAAATCCTGATGGGCCCCATCAAGTTAAGCGGTTATAAATAGCTCATGTCTTTGAAGGAATTTTTTTTTTTAAAAAAAAGGATTTTTGTTTAAAATGACTCACGTTTCTCATACCTACCGCTTCACGTTTTAGTAGCATTTAGCTTAAACCAAGAACATCAATAAAACCGATTCTCCTTTTTTACACATGAACCTTTGAAGAACGAATTACTTTTTTTTCCTCCTTTTTTCTTAAGAAAGCTCGGAGCATAACAAGCTAGGCTAAATTTAGCAGTCGGGCAAAATGGGGACTAAAAATAAACTCTTTTATATTCATCACCTTGCATGTCGAGATGTGAACCGAGATAGGGATGCAAAAATGTGCTTTTCGGGTGCAAATCTTCTAAGGGGCTTGTGAGAAAAATGCAACAATCTACCCCTTTGGAATCAGAGACCGGTGGAATACAATCCACTTACTCCACATTTTTCTCTTAACAAACCCCCGGGGAGGCAGAAGAATGATGTATGCTGCCCTTGAATTGCACAAAATAAAGGTGAAATATATACTTAACGCTTAACTTACCGTCTCCTCAGATTGTGTGACGGGCAGATCAGATTGTGCTGATCTGCCCGTCACACAAGCTCAACTTGGGAGATCATGGCTTACTGGAATATTAGCTTTATGTCCATGGATCTTCTACAGAGGTGCCCCTCGACTTCAAGATGTGTGAACTTCAGTTCCCAGAATTCCCTAATCAGCATGCTTCTAGCAGTTGAAGTCCTCAAATGCTGGCTGGGGAATTCTGGGAGTCAAAGTCCACCCAGCTGGCGTGGGAATTCTCGGGGTTGAATTCCACAAATGCTGGCTGGGGAATTCTGGGCATTGAACTCTACAAATGCTATCTGGGGGGATTCTGGGAGTCCACAAATGCTGGCTGGGGAATTCTGGGAGTCCACCCAAGCTGGCTAGGAAATTCTGGTAGTTGAACTCCACAAATGCTGGGTAGGGAATTCTGGGAGTCGAACTCTACAAATGCTGGGTAGGGAATTTTTGGAGTCCATGAATGCTGGCTAGGGAATTTTGGGAGTCTACGAATGCTGGCTAGGGAATTCTGGTAGTTGAACTCCACGAATTCTGCCTGGGGAATTCTGGGAGTCCACGAATGCTGGCTAGGGAATTCTGGTAGTTAAACTCTACAAATGCTGGCTAGGGAATTCTGGGAGTCCACGAATGCTGGCTAGGGAATTCTGGTAGTTGAACTCCACGAATTCTGCCTGGGGAATTCTGGGAGTCCACGAATGCTGGCTAGGGAATTCTGGTAGTTAAACTCTACAAATGCTGGCTAGGGAATTCTGGGAGTCCACGAATGCTGGCTAGGGAATTCTGGTAGTTGAATTCTACAAATGCTGGCTAGGGAATTCTGGTAGTTGAACTCCACGAATGCTGCCTGGGGAATTCTGGGAGTTGATGCCTACCCACTTTAAAGTTTCTGAGGCCGAGAAACACTGATTTACTGCAGGGCAGAGCAGTGAAAGTAATTCTTCTTTCAATTTGCGTTTCAACATCTGTGATGCCTCTGGATGCCAGCCCAGCCATCCTGGAGATCAAAACAAAAAAAAAAACAACCCCCCCACCCACACACAAGCGGGGTTGTCAGTTTGATTGCCGACTTTTGTCGCTAGAACCTAGTTTTGCACAGCTGTAAAACCCAGCAGATGCTAACCCAGAACTGTGTGTCACGTAGGGAGGCAGATGGCATTGCCGACTCCTTGCATGATGGATGGTTCTGGAGAGATAAAGGTGATCATTAATTAAGCATGGAAATTGGCGTTCGCCATAGATGGCATTGGTGAGGCTTCTGAACCGTTCCCCCCCACCCACCCACCCACCCCAGGCCGTTTCCCTCCAAACTTGTTATCAACAGCATGCAGGGGATTAGCAATAGGTGTCATTAAATCTTCAGAGATTTATTCTCTTTCATCTTTCTTGATTATTCATTTGCATAAGAGCAGGAAAACAAGGAAGACCTTGGACGGGGTGGTTTATTACAGGACAGAGAAAAGAGAAGGGGAAAAAAAGGAGAGAAGATGGAGAGGGAGGGAGGGAGGAGAAAGTCCGTGACGTCATCGCTGCCGCTCTGCAAAAGTTTTGGTCCCCGAGAGATGGAAGGAAGAAGGGAGCAAATTGGATGCTGCTTTTTCAGACGGACAGTTGCAGGAGGAGGGTCCAGGACGCTGAGCAGGGAGGCTCTCTTCCTCTCCACCAGGATCATGTACAGTGCAAGACTGAAATCCCTCCCTCCCTCTTTTCCTTCCTTCCTTCCTCCCCTCCCTCTTTTCTTTCTTTCCTTCCTTCCTTTCTTCCCTCTTTTCCTTCCTTCTTTCCTTCCCTCCCTCTTTTCCTTCCTTCCTTCCCTCCCTCTCTTTTCCTTCCTTCCTTCCTTCCTTCCTTCCTCCCTCCCTCCCTCCCTCCCTCTCTTCCTCTTTCTTTCTTTCTTTCTTTCTTTCTTTCTTTCCTTCCTTCCTTCCTTCCTTCCTTCCTTCCTTCCTTCCTTCCTTCCTTCCTTCCTTCCTTCCCTCCCTCCCTCTCTTCCTCTTTCATTCTTTCTTTCTTTCTTTCTTTCTTTCTTTCTTTCTTTCCTTCCTTCCTTCCTTCCTTCCTTCCTTCCTTCCTTCCTTCCTTCCTTCCTTCCCTCTCTTCTTTCTTTCTTTCTTTCTTTCTTTCTTTCTTTCTTTCTTTCTTTCTTTCTTTCTTTCTTTCTTTCTTTCTTTCTTTCTTTCTTTCTTTCTCTCTCTCTCTCTCTCTCTCTCTCTCTCTCTCTCTCTCTCTCTCTCTCTCTCTCTCTCTCTCTCTTTCTTTCTTTCCTTTCCTGCCACTCCAGCACAAACACGCTTCCACTAAATTGAATTTTCTCACATTTAATTCAGTTCCTCCATTTCCTGCCTAGTTTTAGTTTCCATGTTAAGTTCAAAGCACTCCCAAAATACTGAGTGCTCCTGGCCTAAAGGGTGAGAAGATCATGGAAGACAACATTTATTTATTTATTTATTTATTTATTTATTTATTTATTTATTTATTTATTTATTTATTTATTTATTTATTTATTTATTTGATTGATTGATTGATTGATTGATTGATTGATTGATTTCTTAACTGCCCATCTCTCTCAGATAGTGGCCCTGGGCAAATTGAATTGAATTGAAAAAAATGAGTTTTTGCAACATATACTTATCAACATCCAAATACACACACACACACACAAAGCCTCTTGGTTTCAATGGGACGTTGTCACTGGCACGTTTACTGGATCAGTGCTGATGTATTTTTCGTAGTTCAGTTTAACTCCCTTGATTAGGCAGGCTTTCATTTTGTATGACTTTGTTGGCAATTTCTCAAACAACACACACACAAACACACACACACACACTTTTAAATACTGTATATATCTATAAAAGTGCCAAGGCTTATCACAAGAGTGGAAGCCACGATGAGGGGAAGGGCAGGAAATTAAAAAGAAAAAAAGGAGAAGAAATAAGAGAAAGGAAGAACGAAGACCATTACTCAGTTGAAATGATAACTTGAAGAAATGGAGAGAAGGTGCAGGAAATCATATATTACTGCTGGGATGTATTAATAACAGCGTAGGGCAAAACAACAACAACAACCTATAAAACTTTCTGTGTCTAAAAAGCTATAATATCATGTCAGGGCAAAAACTGGTTCCTACAGAGCACCCTATTTTAATCCGATGCTTAGAGAGAGATTTGGTCAAGGTTGTAGAGAGTGGATCCGTGGAGGTTTTTAAGAAGAGATTGGACAACCATTTGTCTGAAATCGCATTGAGCAGGGGGGTGGACTAGAAGACCTCCGAGGTACCTCCCCACTCTGTTATTCTGTTAAGATTTTGGTTCCCTTCTCAAAGTCTCCAGAGCAATGAAGACATTTTCTAGGCTGAGGGACCAAACCCGAGCTCTTCTTCAATTTGAGCCACAAGCTTTTCTTTCTGTGTACTCTTCAGCCTTGCCTCAGATTCCCACACCTGTCCTGCCATTTATTTCCCAGTCACTTCCTTATTTAAGGAAGGATTTAAGACAGAATAACAGAGTTGGAGATAGGGATGCGGTGGCTCAGTGGGTTAGGACGCTGAGCTGGTCGATCAGAAGGTCGGCAGTTTGGCGGGTCGAATCCCGAGTGCCGCGTAACAAGAGTGAGCGCCTGTGACTCGTCCCAGCTTCTGCCAACCTAGCAGTTCAAAAGCACGTCAAAATGCAAGTAGAAAAATAGGGACCACTCCGGTGGGAAGGTAACAGCGTTCCGTGTGCCTTTGGCATCTAGTCATGCCGGCCACATGACCACGGAGACGTCCTCGGACAAGCGCTGGCTCTTCGGCTTTGAAACGGAGATGAGCACCGGCCCCTAGAGTTGGAACCTTTACCTTTACCTAACAGAGTTGGAAGGGACCTTGGAGGTCATCTAGTCCAACCCCCTTCTCAGGCAGGAAACCCTAGGCCAGTGGTGGTGAACCTATGGCATGCGTGCCAGAGGCGCCACTCAGAGCCCTCTCTATTGGCACGCATGCTACCTCTGTCAGCAGCAGGTCCATCAAGCTGCCACCGCTGCCCGGAGCAGGAGCCCCATCCAGCACAAAGGAGGCGAAGAGGCCAACTAGCAAACTCAAGTAGAGATGGTAGAGCAGAGGTCACCAACCATTGTCGATTGGTGGGCTGGAAGAAAAGGGAGGGGCTGCAAATGGGGCGGGGCTAGTGCTTGCGTGATACTAACTAGCCCTGCCCCGTTCTCGCATGGTGCAGCGCCTTGTATCTGCACCCCGTGGTGTGGCGGTGGCCATTTTTGTGCCTTGCAGCACGGTGGCCCCTTTTTGAACCCCTGGTTTTTGCATCCCAAAGCGGCACTCAGAGACGCTTCCCTGCCCGCCCCTCCACCCAAGGGCACCACAATGCTGATGCGGCCTTGGCACTTTGCGATAAATAAGTGGGTTTCGGGTTGCGGTTTTGGCACTTGGTCTCTAAAAGGTTCGCCATCACTGCCCTAGGCCTATACCATTTCAGACAAATGGCTGTCCAGTCTCTTCTTAAAAACGTTCAGCGTTGGAGCATTCACAACTTCTACAGGCAAGTTGTTCCACTGGTTAATTGTTCTCACGGTCAGGAAGTTAGTTCCAGGTTGATTCTCTCCTCGGTTAGCGTCCGTCCATTGCTTCTTGTCCTGCCTCCGGGTGCTTTGGAGAATAGCTTGACTCCTCTCTTCTTTCTGGGCAACCCCTGAGATATTTGAACATTGCTGTCACGTCACCCTTAGCCCTCCTTTTCATTCAACTAGACGGGATGGGAACTTTGGGAAATCTGGAACCCAGAACTCGGGTGGGGGAAAAAAAGGAGAGAACTGACTCAGCCACGAAAAGAAAAAAATTGAGTTCCATTTCAAAGAGAGAGGATGGAGGGGAGGAAAAAACCCCCCACATATTCACACCCATTAGCCATCTCCCAAGTTCCCAAAGTCGGTTCATATATCAAGCTGACAGTAAACCCCCACCCGACGGATAAACCCTGTATTGACTTTAGAGATCTGTTTCCTTTTGCATTGTCAGGAGTGCTGCAGAGAATGCAGTTCAGCAGTGTGAATAACACCGCGGTTCACCTGTAAATGACTGGGATTGAAAGAGGCAACTGTTTGCCCTTCAATTATTTTTTTTTTGTGGGGTGGGGTGGGGTGGGGGGGAAAGCCTTTTGTACCTGGAGCCTTCCTGTCTCAGAACAGGAGGTTTGCGTGGGGGAGGGAAGCCAGCAACTGACAATGCAAGGCCTGTCAATCTCTCTCCCCCCCCGCCCCCCTTAATGATTATGTCCTGGGCCAAGGTATGCTGGTGCTTTTATAGGATAATTGCAGCCGCGGTGACTTAGGTAAGAACAGCAGGAGAAGGTCAGAGATGGGGGCATGTTGCCAACCGCTTCGGATGCGGGGAAAACCCTCCCAAAGGGGATGTAGAGGGCAGAACTGCGTCGATAGGTGGACTGCATCGATAGGTGGACGCAAACTCTTTGGATGGGGATAGTAAACGGGGGGGGGGGGAGGGAGGGGGTTGCGAATTGTTTGGTTGGAAGGGGACCCGGTGGGGTGGGTGGGCTTCCTGGCTCGATCCACGGTCCTTCTGGGGAAAAAAACACACCAGGGAGCTTCATTCCGTGAGAGTCCTTAGTGTCTGTTAACAGTGGGACCACGTTAGACTTGGTCTGTCTGTCTGTCTGACTCTGTCCCTCTTTCTCTCCGTCTTTCTACCTATCTATCTACTAACCTACATTTCTCTCCCTTTCTCGCTCCCTCTCTCCTTCTGTGTCTTGTCTATTCATTTGTCCATCCATCCATCCATCCATCCATCCACCCTGTCTATCATTTCTCTCCCTTTCTATCTGTCTCTTGTCCCTCCTTTTTTTCTCTCTCTCTACCTCCCTACATTTCTCTCTCTCTTTCTGTTTGTGTGTGTCTCTGTGTGTGTCTATCCATTTGTCTATCCATCCATCCATCCAGTCTCTCTCACACACACAAACACACACATACATATATCTGCCTGCCTGCCTGCCTGCCTGCCTGCCTATCTATCTATCTATCTATCTATCTATCTATCTATCTATCTATCTATCTATCTATCTATCTATCTATCTATCATCTATCTATCTATCTATCTATCTATCTATCTATCTATCTATCTATCTATCTATCCCTCTCTTGCTGTCTGTCTCTCTCTCTCTTGCTGTCTGTCTGTCTGTCTGTCTATCTATCTATCTATCTATCTATCTATCTATCTATCTATCTATCTATCTATCTATCATCTATCTATCTATCTATCTATCTATCTATCTATCTATCTATCTATCTATCTATCCCTCTCTTGCTGTCTGTCTCTCTCTCTCTTGCTGTCTGTCTGTCTATCTATCTATCTATCCTTCTCTCTGTCTGTCTGTCTGTCTGTCTGTCTTTCTGTCTGTCTGTCTGTCTATCTATCTATCTATCTATCTATCTATCTATCTATCTATCTATCTATCTATCTATCTATCTATCTATCTATCTATCTATCCTTCTCTCTGTCTGTCTGTCTGTCTGTCTGTCTTTCTGTCTGTCTGTCTGTCTGTCTATCTATCTATCTATCTATCTATCTATCTATCTATCTATCTATCTATCTTCATCATCATCATCATCATCATCATCATCATCATCATCTCTCTCTCTTTCCTATGGCAACTTATATTTGCAGCACTCTTCCGATATCCCAGAGGTAACTCAAAGTCTCAAGAGTCTCGACGTCACCGGCACAAATCTATTTAATCCACTTTTAAGCCCAGCCAAGTTACTGGCCATCCCCACATTGTGTGGTGAGGAATTCACCAGGTCAATTACACACAGTGTAAGGATGGACATTGTTCCATGCTTAGCATCTATATCAGTATGTTTTTTAGGATAGGGACATAACCCGGTGAATTATGAACAAGGTGCCCCAAGAAGGAAACATCACAAGGCCAAGCTATGTAGGAATCTTAGCCACATTTCTGGATTAAAAAAAACAACCCATACCAACGAACTGGTAAAAACACTCTCTTTACATGAACTTTGCCTCCGCCACCCACCCCACGCTGCAAATTGCCCCAAAAGGCATAGTAGGTAGGTAATATAAAGTAGGCCCTTTTTTGCACCTATTTAATAACCTATATTTATCATAATTACACAGCTAGCAAGCAGCTTTTTTAATACAGCAATTTCTCTTCCATTTTCTTAACCTTTTGAGATGGTTCCATTTTGTTCCTCCACCTTCAGGGCGGGGTGGAGAGGAAGCAAGACATAATTATTTAGCTAAGAAAGGAGACTCTTAAAACCCATTTTTACTTCCACATGCTCGTTCACGTCTCCCTCCCCAGGTTGGAATTCTGTCTTCGGTTCCAGTCAAACTAACAAAAGCAAAATTCATTAAATCCATTACTTTGCCTGACTAATGGAACGCTCGAACACGGGACCTGAAAGAGGCGACAGGACTACATTTAGGTCTTGCTATGTCCTGGAGACAAGCTAATAGCCTGGCGTTTACCTACTTGTAGACTTCCAATTAATCATTTGAAGAGCCAGTTCTAAACATGACTAAAAGCTCCCGGTCGAAATGTGGATCTCCCTTACAAATTTACCTCCGGGGACAATTCAGAAGGTGTGTTCCATGTCTTAAAATAATCTGCTATTATTGGCATCTTATTTATCCGCCGGCAGTCCTCGACTTACAGCCAGAACGGAGCCCAAAATTTCCGTTGCTATGTTGTTCAGTGAGTTTCGCCCCATTTTACGACCTTCCCTGCCACAGTTGCTAAGTGAATCACTTGAAGGGGTTAGGCGCTTTTATACCACCTGGGCACAGGTGGTCCGCAATTTGCAACCATTTGTTGAGTGTCCGT
This sequence comes from Vipera ursinii, assembly GCF_947247035.1. NCBI lineage: Eukaryota > Metazoa > Chordata > Lepidosauria > Squamata > Viperidae > Vipera > Vipera ursinii. The sequence goes on along the minus strand of NC_139515.1, from coordinate 84,340,229 downwards.
TCGAAGTTACAGCCACAACTGAAAAAAAAGTGGACTTTTGACTGGTTTGGACTGGTCATGTGATCACAATTCAGACACTTGGCAACTGGCATGTATTTATGACGGTTGCACTGTCCTGGGGTTATGTGAAAGGAAAGTCAGTGTGTGTGTGTGTGTGTGTGTGTTGGGGGGAAGCCTGATTTACTTAACAACCACTTTGCTAAACTTAAACAACTGCGGGGATTTACTTGAACGGGCGTGGGAAGACAGGCTGTAAAACGGTGCAAAACATTTGCAACTATTGTTTTGCTCAGCAGCGGAAAGTTTGGACTGAATTGTGGTCATACAGCCGAGTCCAACATAAGAGGGCGGTGCTCATCTCTGTTTCTTAGCCAAGGGAGCCAGCGTTATCCAAAGACCAGGCATGTGGCCAACATGCCTATAAGCCAAGATGCGTAGAACGCTCTTATCTTCCCACTGAAGTGGTACCTATTTATCTGCTTGCGTTTGCATGCTTTCCAGCTGCTAGCTGGGCAGGAGCTGGAGCTGGAGCGAGGACAGGAGCTCACGCTTTGCACAGTGCTTGGGTCTCGAACCTGGACTGTCAGCTCTCCAGCTGACAAGCTCAGTGTCTTTAACCCCTGAGCCATTGAGGACTAGCTATATATTTTCTGATTTTTCTAACAAGTAGGTTATCCTGCAGATGGGGACTGTAGTCAAGAAATTAAAAGACGCTTGCTCCTGGGGAGGAAAGCCATGGCAAATCTAGACAGCACACTAAAAAGCAGAGACATCACCCTGTCAACAAAAGTGCATATAGTCAAGGCTATGGTCTTCCCAGTTGCAATGTGTGGCTGTGAAAGTTGGACCATAAAAAAGGCTGAACGCCAAAGAATTGAGGCCTTTGAACTATGGTGCTGGAGAAGACTCCTGCGAGTCCCTTGGACTGCAAGGTGATCAAACCGGTCGGTCCTAGAGGAGATCAACCCTGACTGCTCTTTAGAAGGCCAGATCCTGAAGCTAAAACTCAAATCCTTTGGCCACCTAATGAGAAGGAAGGACTCACTGGAGAAGAGCCTAATGCTGGGAAAGGTTGAGGGCAAGAGAAGAAGGGGACGACAGAGAATGAGGTGGCTGGATGGAGTCACTGAAGCAGTAGGCGTGAACTTAAAGGGACTCCAGAAGATGGTAGAGGACAGGAAGGCCTGGAGGAACATTGTCCATAGGGTCGCGATGGGTCGGACACGACTTCGCAACTAACAACAACAACAAGGTTATCCTACAGTCGTTGAGTCCCCCACCCCTCCCTCCATCCCTCTCTTGGTCAACAGATCTGTGAAACGTGGCTGTTTTGCTCCAATCTGTCTCATTTTACGTTTCCTTTCTCTTCAAGGCATTGCTTGTGAGTCAAATTCATCGTAAGACCATGAGTGTTGGCGTACAGATGGCAAGCTGAGATTAAACCCACAGAGGCCTTGCTAACCCTGGTGCTGAAGGAGATGGTTATCACTCGGCTTTGCTTGCAAGCAAAGAAAATATCTTCACCCAGCAAGATTACAGATAAAATATGAATATCGGTGTGTAAGTCTAACATGTGGGTGAGTTTCAAGAAACATATGCTGTCAATTTTATCTAAGAATCTAACCATTTTTTTCCCTTTTTGGGGTAGTGTGCTTCTTCATTTTGATGACGCACGTCATTTCCCAGTGCAGTGGTGCACAACATTAAAAGCAGAGCTGCTTGCCAGTCACTTTTTAAAAGCACGTTCTCTGACATGGTAGGTGTGGTAGGTGTGTGTTTTGAGGAGCGATTGCTATATTTCCCCCTGTGAAACTTTTCTTGCATTCCTTCTTCTCCACTTCTGGGTCTCAGAGGGAAAAAGCGTTCTTGGCGGTGTTTTAGAATATACTCATTTGATTTGTCCTTATTCCACAGAATAACAGAATGACAGAGCTGGTAGGGACCTTGGAGGTCTTCTAGTCCAACCCCATGCTCAAGTAGAAGACCTTGTACATTTCAGACAAATGGCTGTCCAATCTCTTCTAAAAAAACCCCTCCAGTGTCGGAGCACCCACAACTTCTGGAGGCAAGCAGTTCTACTGATTAATTGTTCTCACTGTCAGGAAATTATTCCTTACTTCTAGGTTGCTTCTCTCCTTGATTAGTGTCCATCCATTGCTTCTCGTCCGGCCTTCAGGTGCTGTGGAGAATGAGTTGACCCCTTCTTCATTGTGGCAGGCCTTGAGATATTGGAACACTACTATCATGTCACCCCTGGTCCTTCTCTTCATTAAACTAGACATATCCAATTCCTGCAACCGTTCTTCATATGTTTTAGCCTTCAGCCCCCGGTCATCTTTGTTGCTCTTCTCTGCACTCTTTGTAGAGTAGCTTTTTAGAAGAGCTAGACAGAGTTTGCACAACATGGTTCAGAGATCAGTGGAAAATCCAGGTGCTGCCAAGCTTGGTTAGCATTGACCTTGAATGGGGATTTCATGTGCGTGTGTGGCTTCGCAGGTTGTGCAAACCAGTCTGTTTGGTAAGTCTGTGGTTCACCATCTGTTGTGCAAACCCCACCCCACCCCCCCATGGGTTACTTCAGATACCAAGAAAATCATGTTGAACAAGCTTAACGCTGGCATGTCATCACTTATAGCACCTACAGTAAATATTAGTATCATTTACTCTTACACTCCTGGATATCATATCTAATCAGGGAGGGTGGCTTTATCACCGAGGGTGTCGCTGTCTGAGGTTGATTGCAACCTGGAGAGGCTTAGGAGCCCAGCTCACTCAAAATATTTTTGGACTCTGCCGGAGGTCCTTCGTGCTCTCTGAGCTTGGTTGTTTTCTTGCAGATGTTTCATGACCCAAACTAGGTAGCATCATCAGTGCTAGAAGGGAGTGTGGTTTGTGTGGGGTGGGAGATGAGGAGAGGAGGAGAAGGAGGAGGAGGACTGTGGGGTCCTTGGTGCTGTCTGAGCTTGGTGATTTTCTTGCAGACGTTTCATGACCCAACTAGGTAACATCATCAGTGCTAGGAGGGAGTGGGGTTTGTGGGGAGAAGAAGGAGGATGACTGTGGAGTCCTTGGTGCTGTCTCAGCTTGGTTGTTTTCCTGCAGACGTTTCATTACTCAAACTAGCTAACATCATTAGTGCTAGTAAGCTACCCAGTTTGGGTCATGAGACTTCTGCAGGAGAACAACCAAGCTCAGAGACCAATAAGGACCATTCATTTCAAACCTGAGCTATAAATAGTCTCCCCAAGCCCTGGTCCATGGACTGGCACAGGTCCAGGGCATGCCAGAAACCGGGCCACACAAACAAGCAAAGCCCCATCCCTGGGATGCAGGCAGAATGGAAAAACCATACCCTCTCTGGTCCGCGGAAAAACCTTTCTCCATTGGACCAGTCCCTGGTGTCCAAAAGTCTGGGGGGGTGCTGCTGCTTTAGAGGACCATGCTGATGTTTAGGTCATCTGATGCACCTTCTCTGGAGAGCTTTGTGCCCACCTTAAAAAGATCACAACTTCAAGACTGGAAATGTCGGGCTACAATTGCCAGCCCCGAAACCTCTCAATAAGGCGTTGTGTGCGCTTGCTTAATCGTCTAACTTTGAAGCCATAGATTCAAAGATGAATTCCAAGGAATTCAACAAACCTTAAATTGTGATTACAGCAATAGCAGTTCGATTTATATACCGCTTCACGGTGCTTTACAGCCCTCTCTAAGCGGTTTGCAGAGTCAGCCTCTTGCCCCCAACAATCTGGGTCCTCATTTTACCGACCTCAGAAGGATGGAAGGCTGAGTCAACCTTGAGCCGGTCAGGATCGAACTCCTGGCAGTGGGCAGAATTAGCCTGCAATACCACATTCTAACTACTGCACCACCTAGGTCCTTCCTTCCTTCCTTCCTTCCTTCCTTCCTTCCTTCCTTCCTTCCTTCCTTCCTTCCTTCCTTCCTCCTTCTTTCCTTCCTTCCTTCCTTCCTTCCTTCCTTCCTTCTTTCCTTCCTCCTTCTTTCCTTCCTTCCTTCCTTCTGACTTAGCATTAGCACTTAGACTTATTTACCACTTCACGGTGCTTTGCAGCCCTCTCTAAGCGGTTTACAGAGTCAGCCTCTTGCCCCCAACAATCTGGGTCCTCATTTTACCGACCTCAGAAGGATGGAAGGCTGAGTCAACCTTGAGCCAATCAAGATCGAACTCCTGGCAGTGGGCAGATTTAGCCTGCAATACCGCGTTCTAACCACTGCGCCACCACATCTCTTATATGCAGTCTGTTTGCTTCTTAGATTTACACCAAACCTTTTATTCAGGAACACAAGCAAGTGACCCTCACACACTCCTTCCCCCCCATTTTCCCCACAACAAGCAACAACCCTGTGCAAATAAGTTGGGCTGAGTGGTAGTGACTTCTCAATGCCCCCCCCCACCCAACCCCCCAAAAAAAACCCCCGGGCTTATTTTTTTTAATAAAAAAAAGGTGGAACTGGATTGCACATTACTAGGTTGGCATTAATGCCCAATAATTACCCTTCAGAAATTCATTATGTTTTATTTTAGCTATTGAAACTTTGTGTGCTCTGGGTTAGCCATCTTCTATTTTTCTGTGAGATAAAACAGGGTACCGTGGAAATTCGGCTGTTCACGGACCGAAAGCCTTCCTAGACAGACTAGATAAGACACTCTTTTCCCAAATCTGTACACCTGGCATTTAGCTACAGCTAGTACTCTGCTCTTAACAGGAGTCTGTTACAAAGTGCAACTGGTCCTTCCACTTCTAATCATTGCCGCCTTCCCCATAGTCACATGACCTAAATTCTGGCATTTGGCAACTGTCATGTAATAATAATAATAATAATAATAATAATAATAATAATAATAATAATAATAATAATAATAATAATAATAATAAGAAGAAGAAGAAGAAGAAGAAGAAGAAGAAGAAGAAGAAGAAGAAGAAGAAGAAGAAGAAGAAGTTGGAAGGGACCTCGGAGGTCATCTAGTCCAACCCCCTGCTCAGGCAGGAAACCTTATACCATTTCAGGCAAATGGCTGTCCAGTCTCTTCTTAAAAACCTCCAGTGTTGGAGCATTCACCACTTCTGGAGGCAGGTTGTTCCACTGGTTAGTTGTTCTAACTGTCAGGAAGTTTCTCCTTAGTTCTAGGTTGCTTCTCTCCTTGACTAGTTTCCATCCGTTGCTTCTTGTCCTGCCTTCAGCTGCTTTGGAGAATAGCTTGACTCCCTCTTCTTTGGGGGCAGCCCCTGAGATATTGGAAGGCTGCTATCATGTCCCCCCTCGTCCTTCTCTTCATCAAACTGGACATACCCAATTCCAGCAACTGTTCCTTATATGTTTTAGCCTCCAGCCCCCTAATCATCTTTGTTGCTCTTCTCTGTACCCTTTCTAGAGTCTCGACATCTTTTTTACATTGTAAAACGGTTGCAGCAACTCAGGGTCTTGTGCCCACCCTTTGCAGTTTTCTCAGCTTCCAACAAGTAAAGAAGTAAATAACCATACCTCTTCATTGACATATTGAAATGCCTTTTGGGGAGAAATTCCTGCGGTGGGTGTGGCGAGAGTTAGTAAATTCCAACGGCTCTCTGCCTAATTATTTTTTTTATTTTGACTGATGAACAGGGTCCGTAGTATTGACTCGGACACTACACATCCTCTCCAAGACCTGTTTGCCTTGTTACCTTTTGGGAGGAGGGGGCTTCGTGGTACCTGAAGCAGAACATCCAGATTCAGTCACGGTTTCGTTCCATCCAATACCAAGCTTGTAAACTCTCAAGCTTTCTCTTTCCGCTATGTATTCAAAATGGACAGTGATTAATATCTATGTGTATTTATACATAACAACAACAACAACAACAAACAACAACAACAACAACAACAACAACAACAACAACAACAACAACAATAATAATAATAATAATAATAATAATAATAATAATAATAATAATAATAATAATGATGCCTGTAAGCAAGAACTGGTGGGATTATAAAATAGAGAAAGTCATAGAAAATGATAAAGTTAAACTCTTCTGGGACTTCAGAATTCAAACAGACAAGCACCTGCAACATAATACCCCGGACTTTACAGTTGACGATAAGAAAGACAAAAAAATCTGGAGAGTGGACGTGGCAGTGCCTGGAGACAGCAGAATAGACGAGAAAGAACTGGAGAAGATAACAAAATACAAAAACCTACAAATAGAAATAGAAAGACTGTGGCAAAGGCAAGCAAGGGGAGTACCAATAGTAATAGGCGCCTTGGGTGCAAACCCAAAACAACTGGAGCACCACTTGAACACCATTGGCATTGACAAATTCGCCATTAGTCAATGGCAAAAGGCGGCCTCACTAGGAACTGCTTCCATCCCGCGACGATATCTGTAATACCATCAAACATCCACATCTGCCTATCCCAGGTCCTTGGTAAGGACTGGATAGGTAGACAAAAATGCCAAATCCAGTCTGAACATCTGGCTGACTGTGCGATTAACAACAACAACAACAACAACAACAACAAAGTTGGAAGGGACCTTGGAGGTCATCTAGTCCAACCCCCTGCTCAGGCAGGAAATCCTATACCATTTCAGACAAATGGCTGTCCAGTCTCTTCTTAAAAACTTCCAGTGTTGGAGCATTCACCGCTTCTGGAGGCAGGTTGTTCCACTGATTAATTGTTCTCACTATCAGGAAATTAGTTCCAGGTTGCTTCTCTCTTTGGTTAGTTTCCATCCATTGCTTCTTGTCTGGTGCTTTTGAGAATAGCTTGACTCCCTCTTTTTTGGGGCAGCCCCTGAGATATAGGAACACTGCTATTGTGTCCCCCCTCGTCCTTCTCTTCATTAAACTAGACATCCCCAAATCCATCAACCTTTCCTTGTATGTTTTAGCCTCCGGTCCCCTGATCATCTTTTTTTTTTATTGAAAAGTTTTATCATACATTTTATCTTTGACAGTCCCCCCCTACCCCTCCCCTATCCCTCCCTCCTTACCCCTCCCCCCCTCCCCACCCCCACCCCCGACTTCCCAGAGCTAAGTACAAGGTATAAAAAACAAGAAAAAAAATCATAAACATCCATATGCTAACAACCATGAGCTCTAAAATCTATCACTCTCTAGCTCATATAGGATAACTACAAACACTATTAATATAAAATATATAAAAAAACAAAAAAAAACAGGAAAAAAGAAAGGAAGACTTATTCAAATGCTACATGAAACTTCTTAGTCCCATATTTGTTCTGGATATACTCAATCCATTTTCTCCACTCCTTAATATAGCGTTCTTGCGAATGATCTTTCAAATAGGCCGATATCTTTGCCATCTCTGCCAGGTCAGAAACCTTTAAAGTCCATTCTTCTATAGTCGGCAGTTCCTCCTTCTTCCAATACTGACCTATTAAGAGTCTTGCTGCCGTAATTAAATTCAACGTCAACTTAGTGTCCACAACTGTAGCATCTGTAATTATTCCCAACAAAAAAAGTTGCGGACAAAACTTTATCCTTTGCTTAAAAATCTTCTACATATTCCACCAGATTTTTATCCAAAAAGCCTTAACCTTTTTACAAGTCCACCATATATGAAAATATGTTGCGTCTTCGTCACCGCACCTCCAACATTTAGGCTGATAATTCGGATACATACTTGCAAGCTTTTTAGGATCTAAATGCCATCTGTAAAACATTTTATAAAAATTCTCTCTTAGATTTTGAGCTTGTGTGAATTTTATGTTCCTCACCCAAATCCTTTCCCACGTGTCCATTGTAATAACTTCTTGAATATTTTGGGCCCATTTAATCATACAATCTTTAACAAGTTCTGTTTCTGAGTCAATTTCTATCAATGCAAGATATATCCGTTTAATATGTGCTGGACCCTGATTTCTAATTTGCTTTATCAGATTTTCATCAGTCATTGTAAAACCAATTTTCTGATCTTCTTTCCACCTGGCCCGTAACTGAATATATTGAAACCAAGTTTGAACAATCTTCTCATCTCGCAAGAGGCTATATGGTTTCAGACACCAGACATTTCTTTCCAAACTTAAAATCTCCTTGTACGTAGTCACATCATGTTTAAAACCAACGTTTATATTTTCTATTGCGTGCTTTGGAATTGCCCACAATGGTATCTTGCAGTCTAGCTTATGTCTATACTTCTTCCAAACTCTCAACAATGCCTGTCTTAAAATATGGACTCTAAACACATTGTCTACCTTCTTGTCATACAACAAATATGCATGCCAGCCAAACAACAAGTCATGACCCTCAAGATTTAATAATCTCTCTTGTGTCAAATTAATCCAATCACTTATTCCTGCTAATGCAGCAGCTTCATAATATAGTTTAAGATTGGGCATTTTAAGACCACCTCTCTCACGAGTATCCTGCATAATCTTAAGTTTAACTCGTGGCCTTTTCCCTGCCCAAACAAATTTGTTGATACCTCGCTGCCATTCCTCCAAATTAGAATCTTTCTTAAGAATCGGTATCATTTGAAATAAAAATAAAAATTTAGGCAGGACATTCATTTTCACTGCTGCGATCCGTCCCAACAAAGACAATTGCAATTTTTCCCAACTCTCCATTTCTTTTTGAATTTTCCCCCATAGTTTTTCATAGTTATTTTTGTATAACTTTGTATTAGAGGGCGACAAAAGCACCCCCAGATATTTAACCCTTTTAACAATCTCAAATCCAGTTAATCCTTCTAAGAGAGCCTTTTGCGAAACTGTCATATTTTTGGCCAGAATTTTGGTTTTCTGTATATTAACTTTAAATCCAGAAACCTTCCCATATTGTGTTATTATCTCCATCAGGTCCACAACAGAGTTCTCTGGCTGGGTCACTGTAACAACCAGATCATCTGCGAATGCTCTCAATCTATAATCCTGATCTCTAATTTGTATACCCTTAATTTTTTCCGAATTCCGTATTTTAACCAATAATATCTCTAATGTTAACACAAATAACAAGGGCGATAACGGACACCCTTGCCTTGTGCCCTTCTCAATATTACATGCTTCTGTCAGGCTATTATTAACTATAATTCGGGCAGTTTGTTCTTGATATAATGCCCTAATCGGTTGTAAAAATTTTTCCCCAAAATCCATTTTATCTAGAACTTTCATCAAAAATTGCCAATTCAGTTGATCAAAAGCTTTTTCAGCGTCTAAAAAGATTAGCGCCGCAGGGATCTGGTTGTTCCTTTCCAAAAACTCTAACACATCAACTATATGCCTCACATTATTTTTCATTTGCCTACCACTAATAAACCCCGTTTGGTCCCCATGAATCACCTGTTGCAGAACCCTCATCAGTCTGTTAGCCAACACCTTAGCAAATATCTTGTAATCTGTATTTAAGAGCGATATCGGTCTATAATTTTTAACTTGAGTAGCATCTTGGTCTTCCTTCGGCGGTCCCCTGATCATCTTGGTTGCTCTTCTCTGCACTCTTTCCAGAGTCTCAACATCTTTTTTACATTGTGGTTACCAAAACTGGATGCAGTATTCCAAGTGTGGCCTTACCAAGGAGTTGTAAAGTGGTATCAACACTTCACGTGATCTTGATTCTATTCATACATATATACATATGTATGTATATATTATGTCTATATGTGTGTTATGTACATATACACGTTTGAGAGCAGGCATGTGTGCCAGTGTGCCCAGAGTAAAAAAAAGACAATAAAGGTTATCTAACAAATATACTTGAATGAATAATGAAATGTCTCAGTTTAACAAACTTTGGTCCAGGTGCCTTGATTAGATATTTTGGCAATGAGCTTTCATTGACATAAAATCAGGGTCTTCAAATTTGGCCCTTTTATGACTTGTGGACTTCAACTCCCAGAATTACTCAGCCAGGAACACTGGCTGAGGAATTCTGGGAGTTGAAGTCCACAAGTCATAAAAGGGCCGAGTTTGAAAACCCCTCGACTTGTGGACTTCAACTCCCAGAATTCCTCAACCAGGCATGCTGGCTGAGGAATTCTGGGAGTTGAAGTCCAGAAGTCATAAAAGGGCTGAGTTTGAAGACCCCTGACATAAGTAAACCACAAGTCACAGCAATGGGGAAGCCGGATTCACTTCACGACCTCATGATTTGCTGAACAGACATGGCAAAAAAGGTCATCAGATTGGGTATGACTCTTTTTAAGAGCAGCCTCGCTTAGCAACGAAGTTTCCAATCGGGGGGTTGGTCATAAGCCAAGGATGACCTGTACTGAGTTTTCCTGATTGGGTTAACGTCACTTCCTTAGCCCCACTTGATAGCTTAGAAAACCAAGTTTTTTCTAAACTGTGTTTCTGAGGGAGACCGAGATGCCCTCTGAATGTCGACGAAGAACCCTTGGATCAATAATAAAAATGTGTGTTTAGACTCTCCTAAAATAAATAAATAAATAATCTGGAGTAATTCATCATCTGGTGGTGGCAGAATGATGGCCTTGAAGCTCAGGTTTTCTAATTGAAGAAAGAAGTGCTGGCAAGTGAGAGAGAGAGATAGAGCACAGTTTTCTGGTATCGTTAACTGCTTTGTGGAGTGTCGCGTCCTGGACACGAAAATATAATTGAGTAGCATGAATGTCACCGGGATAAGAAATAAATTAGCGCACACGGTACACAATTCAAAGTGATGGTCAACAAATACGATTGGGCCAAGTTACTTGGCTGTCTAATATGAAGGACAGGATGTGTTCCAATTCAGGAGGTCCTGAAGTGGTGGGATTCAGCCGGTTCGCACCACTTCGGCAGAACCGGTAGCTAATTTTTTGTTGCCCGGGCCCAGAATGGACTTCCGGAAGTGGCATCCACACAGAGAACCAGTTGTTCGCATATTTGAATCCCGCCACTGCCTACAAAGGTTGGGAATCTGGAATCAGAATCAGAATAGAGCGGAAGGGACCTTGAGGGTCTTCTAGTCCAACCCCCTGCTCAAGCAGGAGACCCTGTGTCCAGTGGTGGGATTCAGCCAGTTCGCACCACTTCGGCAGAATCGGTAGCTAATTTTTTGTTGCCAAGGCTCAGAACGGACTTCCGGAAGCAGCATCCACACAGAGAACCGGTTGTTCACATATTTGAATCCCACCACTGCTTACAACCATTTGTTTACGGATGGTTCAAAGTTACAACCACATTGAAAAAGAAGTAACTTGTGACCATTCTTCACACTTACAACCATTGTGGCGTCCCAGTGATTATGAAATTTGGAATCTTGGCAACTGGCACATATTTATGACGGTTGCCCAGTGTCCCGGGGTCATGTGATTCCCCTTTTGTGACCTTCTGACAAGCAATGTCCATGGGGAAGAAAGATTCATTTAACAACCGTGTTACTAGCTTAACAACTGCAGTGATTCGGTTAACAACTGTGGCATGGAATGACATAAAACGGGAGGAAACTCCTGGTGGTTGGCCTAAGTCTCCTAGGGGGGCTTTCACGCCTAAGGCAGGACTAGAACTCAGTGCCTCCTGGCGATTGGCCCAAAGTCACCTAGGGGGCTTTCATGCCTAAGGTGGGACTAGAACTTACAGTCACCTGGCAGATTTAATTTATTTATTTATTTATTTATTTTTGGGACTTATATGCCGCCCTATCTCCCAAAGGACTCAGGGCGGCTTACAACAATAAAAAACAACAATACAAAAATTAAAAAACGAATTAAATAACAGCCCCCAAATAAATTAACTACAGTTAAAAATTAAAACATATTTAAAAACCCATCATCAATCCAGGTCAGCCTGATGGAAGAGAAAAGTTTTGAGGTTGCGGCGAAAGGACCGGAGGTCCGGGGCCATCCGAAGCTCAAGGGGGAGTTGATTCCAGAGGGCTGGCGCTCCCACAGAGAAGGCCCTTCCCCTGGGGGTCGCCAGCCGACATTGTCTGGCCGACGGCACCCTGAGGAGGCCCTCTCTGTGTGAGCGCACTGGGCGATGGGAAGTTGTCCCTGGTAGCAGACGGTCCTGCAAGTATCCCGGGCCTAAGCCATGTAGGGCTTTAAAGGTAATACTACGTTCTGCCTAATACACCTCACTATCTCTAGCAACTATTAAGTTGCTTCAGTTGTGATGGATGTACAGAGTTGATTCATCGTTTTGGCAGCAGCGAAATGGATCCACTCAAGCTGCTGTGGAGACACAATCAAAATATCGCTTTACAAAAAGTTAGTACAGCCACACCTGCATCCAGTTTTGGTCAGCACACTATAAAAAAGATGTTGAGACTTTGGGAAAAGTGCAGAGAAAAGCAATAAAGTTGATTAGGGGCCTGGAGACTGAAACCTATGCTGAGCAGTAGCAGGAATTGGCTTTGGTTAGTCTAGTGAAAAGAAGGACTAGAGGCAACACGACAGCAGTGTTCCAATATTTGAGGGGCTGCCGTGAGGAAAAGGGGGTCAACCTATTTTCCAAAGCACCAGAAGGCAGGACAAGAATCATTGGATGGAAACTAACCAAGGAGAGAAGCAACCTCAAATTAAGGGGGAAATTTCCTAGTGGTGACAATAATCAACCAGTTTGCCTTCAGAAGTTGTGGGTGCCCCATCACTGGGGGGGGGAAACAAATAATAAATAGAGAAAACTAAATAAAGCCAACTAAAATGGATCTAACCCATTGTGGATGAGATCTGAAGCAAGCTGAAATCATCGCAACGGACAAAGAATTTTAGTGAAGGATTGTGTGGGATACCCTGTTGGCCTTGCCACGGAGCATCAGTTGCAAAGCCATATTGAGTTAATCGTATGTTAAAGAGAACAAGTTCAAACCGACCTGGTACTTCCGTTATTTTATTATTTGCTCTTTATTTATTCAGGGCATGACCTGCCTTTTTCTCCTCTGGCAAGTCTTGAAGGGACTCATAACAAGAATAAATTAAAATCAATAGTAAAGTGAATAGTAAAATAATTTGCAATTAAAATGGCTGCTGAAAGAGATTTCGGAGTGCCAGGAGAATTAAGAGGTGGATTAGAAATGGGATTAAATGAACACAGCAACAAATATTTCACAAGTCTTTCAGAGTTACATGTGCTGGTTCGGCAGATCAGAATCTCCCTCCAGTTTAGAGTTAAAGGTCACTGCTGAGAACTTGCAGCTCGAGGCTCGGAGGGGCCACAAAGGAAATCATGGGTGATCCAGAGGCCTAGACATCAATAAACCCCATAGATGTGATGTGGGAGTATGGTTTTGTTGTTGTTGTTTTTCTTCATTTGAGCTGATGTAATGCAGTTCATCTTCAAAACAAAGGGTTTTTTTATTTCTTCTCAGGCTCAACTTCATACCGTTGAGAAGCCCAGGTAAAGGTAAAGGTAAAGGTTCCCCCGCACATGTGTGCTAGTCGTTTCTGACTCTAGGGGCCGGTGCTCATCTCCGTTTCAAAGCCGAAGAGCCAGCGCTTGTCCGAGGACGTCTCCGTGGTCATGTGGCCGGCATGACTAGACGCCAAAGGTGCACGGAACGCTGTTACCTTCCCACCGTAGTGGTCCCTCTTTTTCTACTTGCATTTTTATGTGCTTTCGAACTGCTAGGTTGGCAGAAGCTGGGACGAGTAACAGGCGCTCACTCTGTTACGCAGCACTTGGGATTCGACCCGCCAAACTGCCGACCTTCTGATCGACAAACTCAGCATCCTAACCCACTGAGCCACCGCATCCCTTTGAGAAGCCCAGAACATACTTTAAATCAGTACTTCTCAACCTTGAGAATTTTAAAATATCTGGACTTCAACTCCCAGAATTCCCCAGCCAGCATTCCATTCTATTCTAGAGAATATTGGTAGCTCAGGGTTAAATTGTGGGTGCTCTCTCAGCTTGGTTGTTTCCTTGCAGACATTTCAAGATGAAACTAGGCAACATCATCAGGAAGTATTCCCATCTCCATCATCTCCAGAAAATAGTCAAACCTTTTAGATACATTTGCCAAGGAAATCATCCAGACATGGATGGCGTCATTAACAGTTATCAGGAATCAAATTAAATTTGAAGGACATTTTCCTTTTCCTTTGTGGTTTAGCCAATGGTGAGAACTCATAAGTCATTGAACCAGGCCAACATGTCAGGCCAGCCTATGGTTTATATTGGGCCACTGCATCTTATGTTAATCTAGGTTTAGGACTTAATCTGGTAAGTGAACTCAATGTTTGTGAAAAGGAAGAGGGCTCCATTCTTGTCGTTGTTTCAATTCTTTGGACTGGGTGATGTTTCATTGTAGAGATCTATCTGAAGATCTGAAACAAGTCAGTTTCCCATAGTGGAAGGTTGAATCAAAACATCATCCTGAATACTTCTGAATCAATTCAGCAAATTCTGAATGTTTTTTTTGCAGATACTCAGAAACTGTTTCCCTAATCAGTTTAGAAAACCAAACCAACTCCGTTCATTGTATTGAATCAAGGTATCTAATCAGTTGCTTGAACCGATGCAACTCGGAGCCAAACTCTCCCCTTTCTTCTTTTGAAACCAGGTCTTCAAAAAATGGTGGGCAACTTTTGGCCATCCAGAAATGGCCAGATTACATGTGCCGTTGTCCTATAATGGCTTCAGTTTCTGTCAGTCATAGACAGGAACATCTGGAGTACTGCAGTGAGGCATGTATAGATCTGTACATTGGAGAAACAAAGCAACCCCTTCAAAAACTCGTGGCACAACACAGGAGAACAAACCCCTTAGGACAAGATTCAGCAGTCCATCTGCATTTGAAAGACACTTTTGAAGACAGCAGTCCAGATTCTGGACAGAGAGGACAAAGAGTGACTCAGGCCATCTACATTTGGACTGAACAGCCCTCTCTCAACAGAAGGGGAGGGGGGGAATATGACACCCCCTATTTCCTGTTTACATCACAGTCCTTTCAGCAGTTCCAAAAAGGCTCCGTACCTATTTGCATTATTCAAATGACCCTGAGCACACAGATAAATCTCCAAGTGGTCTCAACGACTCTCAGAAATACTAATGACCAGATGACTGCGAGGAATATAAATCCTTCCATCCTCCACCCTTCAGTCAGAACTGAAGAAGCTTCTTGGATGAGAAGTGAAATATCCTCAAGGAAAAACCAAAGTCCAGTTGCTTTTTGGAAAAAAAACAACACATTTGAGATGTGCAGTACCACAGGATCTCCAGTCTTGTTTTGAACCTGGACTAATATTCGATCCTTTCTATCAAAATAAAAAAAATGTGTTGCAAAAACAGAAGGGTCAACATACCAGATCAAACATCCAGGGGGTGGAGGAACTGAATGTTCCAAACTTGTCAGGATTTTTTATATCTCCAAAACGGACCTTTATCAATATTGTCCTCTGCGTCATTTATCGCATTGCTAAACCCTTTCCTCATTGGTCGATTCTGACATGTGCCGTATGTTCCACAATCTGATTTGTTTATATTTCCAGCTGATCTAACAGATTCTTTCACAGCTTTGTTCCCTATGCCATCCGTCTGGTAAACTTGCCAGATTCGTTTTCCTTGCCATGTATACGTATGCATCTGAACTAGACTGTGTTGTTTCTCTGGGTTATATATGTGTGGGTATGTGGGTATATGTTTTATTTTATTTATTTATTTTATTTTTATTGCATTTATATCCCGCCCTTCTCTGAAGACTCAGGGCGGCTTACAAGCTTAGCAGTAGCCTTCATTCCATTTATATGCCTGCTTATTAGGGCTTTCACACCCCCCCCAAGCGGCATTATTACAAAGTCAGCTTAATTGCCCCCAACAATCTGGGTCCTCATTTTACCTACCTCGGAAGGATGGAAGGCTGAGTCAACCTTGAGCCTGATGGGATGCGAACCTGCAATAATTGCAGGCAGCTGGTGTTACTTAAGGAGGCGTTAGTCCACTGCTCCACCAAGGCTCATATGCATAATTATAATTTTTTGTCACGTGTATGCAGTGTATACTGGAGGTGGTTACCCTTAGAAAGCTGTATGCAACAAAATCTCAATGTACATTTAAAGTGACAATAGAGCTATCTATTCTATTCTATTCTATTCTATTCTATTCTATTCTATTCTATTCTATTCTATTCTATTCTATTCTATTCTATTCTATTCTATTCTATTCTATTCTATCCTATCCTATTCTATTCTATTCTATTCTTTAAAAATCCGACTATTCTCAATAAAGATTCTATTCTATTCTATTCTATTCTATTCTATTCTATTCTATTCTATTCTATTCTATTCTATTCTATTCTATTCTTTAAAAATGACTATTCTCAATAAAGATTCTATTCTATTCTATTCTATTCTATTCTATTCTATTCTATTCTATTCTATTCTATTCTATTCTATTCTATTCTATTCTATTCTATTCTATTCTATTCTATTCTATTGTCATACTCTGCTAACAGGAATGGATGCTGATAGCTGGCTGGTCTTTGCATTTTGTAGATAAGAAACACTTGTTTTACTAGCAAGTTTTGGGCCTCACACTTTGGATGTAACACACCGTGCATAATGTGCAGTCTCACTGACGAACTGTCAGTGTGTATGAAGGTAATAGAATTCTGGCGCCCTCTATGGGGTTCAAGATGTGAAAGGAGGCACAAAGGAAAACAGGGAAATGCTTCAAGTATCTTGCCAAAAAGAGTTCTGATAATAAAAATCAGGATGCTCCTGATGAGCAACATACAGTGTATGGCCAGACAGTCTCTGTATGCTTCTTTCTCTCTTCTCTCTCTCTCTCTCTCTCTCTCTCTCTCTCTCTCTCTCTCTCTCTCTCTCTCTCTCTCTCTCTCCCTCTCCCTCTCCCTCTCCCTCTCCCTCTCCCTCTCCCTCTCCCTCTCCCTCCCTCCCTCTCTCTCTCTCTCTCTCTCTCTCTCATGTTTGTATTCAGTCCACATTCGTTCTGCACCTATTTTCCTTGATTTTATCTCCTCTTGTGTCAACAACCACCTTTTAGTACTTTATTCCCATTGCGTTCAACTCACAGTTATGTTTTTCCTGATGTACGTAACTCTCACACTGATGTAACAATGTGGGCAGAAGAAACGGAGCTCTTTTAACAAATATACATTCTTCTGAGAACTTCTACCTGAGGGGAAATTTCAACAAAGCAAATAGACAAATGGGGCTCTCCCTGCAAATCCTCTTCCCAGTTATTCTGTAATAAGACAATGTTGGTTTCTCTGATGGCAACCAACTAAGAATAACACAGTTGGAAGGGACATTGGAGGTCTTCTAGTCCAACCCCCTGCTCAAACAGGAAATTCTATACACACTTCCTCCTCCTCCTCCTCCTCCTCCTCCTCCTCCTCCTCCTCCTCCTCCTCCTCCTCCTCCTCTGAAAAAATTGATTCCTTGCAACAGACCACATTCTATCCATTCCTTTTTCTGGTAACATTGATCTGCTTTAAAATTTTCCCACCTATTTTCTCTATTTTTAGTAAACTTAACAATCTAACAACACAAGCTCAGCTATTTGCTCATTTTTTTTCCCTCCATGAAGATGAAACTTGCAATTGTTCACCTAGCCTTTACCATTTTCCTCTCAAACATGGTTCCCTTGATCCTTGAAACGTTTGTGGCAACATGTGAAAAGCTGGCATTGTACAGAATGCCTAGGAAATCTATGGAATGTGTGTTATTGTTGGGCAAAGTATGAAATGTCTGTGTTATTTTAATATGCTCTATCCCGGGGGTAAGCAACCTTGGCTCTTTTATGACTCGTGACTTCAACTCCCAGAATTCCTGAGCCAGCATGGCTCAGCTTGGAAACCTCTCCCTTTCCCCTCAGTACGGCTGGCTCAGGAATTCTGGGAGTTGAAGTCCACAAGTCATAAAAGGGCCAAGGTTGCCTACCCCTGCTATAGCCTTTCCCTCTGCACTGTATGTAAAGCCCAGGCACTATGCAGAATGACAAGAACTGTTTAGACAAAGTATGCAAAGAAAGTCATGAAAAAGGTTAGGGTTAGGCTTACGCTAACGGTCATAAGCCACATTTTTCAGTGCCATTGTATCTTTGAACTGTCACTAAACCAACTCTTTAAATATATTTAGCATATGGCAAAATACTGTGTTGGTGTGAGACATCACTAGCAGCATTCTTCAAATTAAACAACAACAACAATAATAAAAATAATAATAAAGTTGGAAGGGATCTTGGAGGTCATCTAGTCCAGCCCCCCACTCAGGCAGGAAACCCTATACCATTTCGGACAAATGGCTGTCCAGTCTCTTCTTAAAAACCTCCAGTGTTGGAGCATTCACCACTTCTGGTGGCAGGTTGTTCCACTGGTGAATTGTTCTAGCAGTCAGGAAGTTTCTCCTTAGTTCTAGGCTGCTTCTCTCCTTATCAGTCTTAGGCACGGTTTACACACATACAGTAAACAAGAGGCATAATTACTCCATAAACGAATCACATCTGTATCTGAAAATGTCTCTCGTTACACCAATTTATTACACCGACATGTTACGCATTTTCATCTTTCAATCTTCTCACGCAGCATTTATGATTCACTTTCATATTTTTCCCCCAACTTTTACATAATGCATTTAAATTTCACACTTTAAGGCAGAGTTCCCTAACGTTTCCGGCTTTGTGGGGGTGGGGGTGGGGAGAGAGGGTGGTTCCACATGGGTGGCATGCATGTGCGCTTGCTGCTCACTTAAATGGTGTGTGTGCACACCCGCTCGCCTGCTGCTTGCACAAGTGAAGATGTATGTGTCCGTGTGTGCGCTCGCCAGCCTGTTCTGCGGCCCGGTTGTAAACCCCTCATGGTCCACTAGTGGGCAGTGGCCCACAAGTTGGGGACCCCTGCTTTAAGGTACGAGCATTGCATCCCCCCCATACAGTAAAGATGCCCATACATCCCCATACAGATCTTTAAAATACTTCTTACACCATCCTCTCACTTCAGCATTTTTTTTAAAATATTTTTTTGGTTTTTAACAATAACAATCTTCAGTACCTGCTGTGCGGGCATGTGTCTTGGTTTATATATTTGAGAGGGGAAAAAAAGGCAATAGTAATTAATTAACAGTCAATAATGATTAAATTTGATAATTCCATCTGTTATGTACTGGGCTCTTGTGAAATTACCACGTGGGTTGCTAGAGCAGCTAACGGCTCTCCAGCAACCCAGACTACAAGTCTCCTGTGCTGCAATTGGCTATCTCCAGGTGGCAATGGGTTGATTCAAACCTATTGCTGCCGCCTAGGTGCTAGACTATATATTGCAGCTAGTTGCAGGCATTTCCCTCAGTACAGTTCCCAGCACGAAATAAACAATGAGTTATCCTGTACACTGTTCCGTGTCTTCATTCCTGCACCAAAGAACCCGCTATTTAACACCATCATTAGTATATTAATTAATATATTTCTTTGATCTTCCCTTCTCCCTTTTGTATTCTCCTTCAAGCTTAAACAAATATAATTCTTAGTATTTTCAATACATAAATGATTCAATATAGGCATTTTTTCATGTTTGTACAAGTAGCGATAACATTTATGTGTAAGATTTTTTATCAGCTTATATTATTCTTATAACCCTCATCTCATTAATTCACTGTGCATCCTATTTTTGTGATTTTTCTTTAAGCTTAATTTCCCCTTTTATTCAATCCATTCTTATCAGTCATGATTTTTTTCAATGTTAGTCATCTAAGTATCCAAATTTTTCCATTTAGGCACACCATCCCAATATTTTCATATTTCATGCAGTATAAAAATACTGTGCTTCTTATCTATCTTATAACATCTGAGTATAACATCCTTCTGATCAGCTTATATTTCACTTGTATTCATAAAAGTTACATCATCCCAATATTTAGCATCCCCTTGCTTTAGTTTCAACCCAACTGACTTCATCTTTTTCATTATCATTATAATTCCATTTATAATTCTAATTTCATTATTGTTATGATTCCATTTATTCTTCTGCCAACTCCTTTTTCTCCATGTGCAAAACAATTTTTTTTATTTCTGCAAAATCACTTTTTTATAGGCATTCTTCGACTTACAGCAGTTTGCTTATTTGGATGGCCCTTACGACCGTTTTTCGCACCTAGGGCCATTGCAGCATTGAAATTCAGACTCCTGGTAACTGACTCATATTTATGACGGTTGCAATGTCCTGGGGTCATGCGATCACCTTTTGTAAACTAACAAACGTGTTAGTAACTTAACAACTGCAGTGATTCACGTAACAACTGTGGCAAGAAAGGTCATAGAATTCACTTAAGAACGGTCTCGCTTAGCAACATAAATTTTGGGCTCAGTTGTGGCTGTACGTTAAGGCTTACTTGTGTGGCCACGTAAGGTCACTTCAGATGCCAAGTTTGGAAAGAGATGAGGGAGACCCCCTTTACCAAACCGTCACTGTTTGGAAACTTTAAGCTGTGACTGTTAAACATTTTCACAGAATACAAAAAAAGTCTCTTAAACTGCTGTAAAAATGGGGAATATAATAAAGCAAAAGCCACGAAGAAGGTGGTTTTCGTGAAAGATTTGGATAGTTTTGCATATCTGGAGGAGGCATCAAGGTAACTTCACTGCCACCTTTGGAATGTTCTGGAAAAGTAGGTCACCCTTAGCGCTCCCCAGTGACTAGGAGGTTGTCAAGGTAATGATTTAAAACAGGGGTCTTCAAACTTGGCCCTTTTATGATTTGTGGACTTCAAATCCCAGAATTCCTCAGCCAGTGTCTGGCTGAGGAATTCTGGGAGTTGAAGTCCACAAGTCATAAAAGTGCCAAGTTTGAAGACCCCTGTTTTAAAAGCTAATAAGCTTATGTAATGTAAGATGTAAGATGCAATGATGGGAATGACTCAGCAGGGTCTGTGTCTCTTTAAGAGCAAGCAGGGTCTGTTTCTCTAAAAGCCTTTGTATAAAAGGGAAGGCTCTGCAGATGTGTGTTCTCTCTTCCATTTCCTGCTGTAATTGTGGTTTGTTGGATCCTGCTGTTTTATCACATGTATGTTTATTGTTCCTGGTGTATGATATTGTAGATAGTGTAAGATAAACCACCATTTAATATAGACCACTGTTTACTGTATTTACTCCTGGGTTATCTCAGCACAATAAGACTGAGGCAAAGCATAGGCAAAGAGACCAAGGTGGGGATGAACATGGAAGCAACTTTCTCGAGGTTTCACGATGTATTCCCACTGAAAGGCATGGAGTTGTCTGTTGTGATGAATCATTTCAGGATTTTGAGTAGATGAACAAGAACAACCAGGTTATCTTCAGGCAATCCAGCTATTTTACATTTTTGACAACTAGCATTATTAAGCTACCTGGTCCATAGTTTCATGGTTCTTATCTGTTCCCTTGTTTGACTTCAGGTAGTCCTTGACTTACGACCACAATCAAGCCCAAAATTTCTTTTAATTTTTAATTAAGTTAATTTTTAATTAATTTCTTTCAATTAATCATTTCAAGAGCCAGTTCTAAACACCACTAAAAGCCATTAGTCTAAGTGTGGAGCTCTCTTACAAAGATACAAGTCAAGTTACAAGTCAGAATAGAGCTGGGAGAGACCTTGGAGGTCTTCTAGTCCAACCCTCTGCTCAAGCAGGAGACCCTATACCAGGGGTGGGGAACCATGACCATTTTATGACTTGTGGACTTCAACTCCCAGAATTCCTGAGCCAACATGGCTCAGCATGGAAACCTCTCCCTTTCCCCTCAGCATGGCTGGCTCAGGAATTGTGGGAGTTGAAGTCTTCGAGTCATAAAAGAGCCAAGGTTGCCTACCCTTGCCCTAGACCACTTCAAACAAGGGGCTGTCCAGTCTCTTCCTCCAGAGACAATTCAGAAGGTGTGTTCTTTGTCTTAAAATAGAGACAATCTGCTATTGTTTCATCTATTTATCCACAGGTGGTCCTTGACTTAAACCTCAAAATTTGTGTTGCTAAGTGAGACAATTGTTAGGTGAGTTATGCTCCATTTTACGACCTTTCTTGCCACAGTGACTCATTGCAGTTGTTAAGTTAGTAATGTGTATCTGACTTCCCCCATTGAGTTTACTTGTTAGAAGGTTGCAAAAAGTGATCACATAACCCTGGGGAGGCTACAACAGTCATGAGTACATGTCAGTTGCCAAGCATCTGAATTTTTATCACATGACCCCGGGGGATGCTGCAACGATCCCAACTGTGGGAAAACTATCATAAGTCCCTTTTTTCAGGGCTGTTGTAACTTTGTTGTAACTTTGAATGAATGGGTGCAAGTCTAGGATTACCTGTATGTTTTCTAACTGTGGTTATTTTACCAAATCTTGCCAGTTCTCCAACAGTTTCCAAAAACTATAGACAATGGTCCGGAAATGATGTCCAGTAACTTCTTCAGCATCCTCAAGTTTTAATTTGTTTGTCCGTGGAGAATTGAATTCATTTAAGCTGGCAGGGAGAATTTTGGCTGTACCTCAAGCTGAGTCTCGAGCTTCATTTCGCCTTTTGCTCAATCGCGTTAAGAAAGTTCTTCGCTTCTTATGAGACGGACGCAAAGAAGGCACCAGGCGGTTGGTTTACTTATTAAGCGTATTTCTGTTCCATCACGATTCGCGGTGGCTCTCATAAATAAATAATACAGTGAAAATATCCACTGCCCAATCTAAAAACCTGAGTCATAAGTCAAAAAATTAACAACAGTTAGCAAAACAGCAGTAAGTGAAAGTTATTCTCCTCCTCCTCCCCCCTTCTCTTCTGCCTTCTCCTCCTCTCTCTCTCTCCCTCTCCACTATCTTTTCTCCTCCTCCTCCTCCTCCTCCTCCTCCTCCTCCTCCTCCTCCTCCTCCTCCTCCTCCTCCTCTTCCTTCTCCTCCTCTCCTTCTCCTCTCCTCTCCTTCTCTCCACTACCTTTTCACCTCCTCCTCCTCCTTCTCTCCTTCCTTCTCCTCTTTCTCTCTCTCCCTTTCTTTTTTTTTGTTTATTTGTGTATCAAGCAAACATTAAGTCAATAGCGGTTTACATCACATTGCGAGGAGGAAATAAGGTTGTCCCGTTACATATAAGAAAGCAGCCACCAAGAAAGGAAAAAATTATTGCATATAACCAGTAATAAAGTTCAACTAATAGCTCTTTTTGACATCCAATTGTACCATTGACTCCAAGACAAATAATAATCTGTGTCCCCTCGTCCCTTAACTTCATAGTGAGCCGATCTGATTCCACACAGTTCATTATTTTCTGAATTACTATTGGTCGGGTGGGCTAACACCCATCTTCCAATATTGGGCCCACGCCAATCTTGCAGCAGTGGTTATATGTAACAACAGGTACCACGCAGTTCTGTTTATATTTCTATTACCCTTCCTCCTCTTCCTCCTCCTCCTCCTCCCCTCCTCTTCTTCTCCTTCTCCTCTCTCTCTCTCCTCTCCACTACCTTTTCTCCTCCTCCTCCTCTTCTTCCTCCTCCTCTTTCTCTCTCTCCCTTTCTATTACCCTTCCTCCTCCTCCTCCTCCTCCCCTCCTCTTCTTCTCCTTCTCCTCTCTCTCTCTCCCTCTACACTACCTTTTCACCTCCTCCTCCTCTTCTTCCTTCTCCTCTTTCTCTCTCTTCCTTTCTATTACCCTTCTCCTCCTTCTCCACCTCCACTCTCTTCTTCTCCTTCTCCTCTCTCTCTCTCCCTCTCCACTACCTTTTCTCCTCCTCCTCCTCTTCTTCCTCCTCCTCTTCTCTCTCTCCCTTTCTATTACCCTTCCTCCTCCTTCTCCTCCTTCCCTCCTCTTCTTCTCCTTCTCCTCTCTCCCTCTCCCTCTCCACTACCTTTTCACCTCCTCCTCCTCTTCTTCCTCCTCCTCTTTCTCTCTCTCCTTTCTATTACCCTTCCTCCTCCTTCTCCTCCTTCC
This sequence comes from Vipera ursinii, assembly GCF_947247035.1. Lineage (NCBI taxonomy): Eukaryota > Metazoa > Chordata > Lepidosauria > Squamata > Viperidae > Vipera > Vipera ursinii. Next base: position 84,316,441 of record NC_139515.1, on the reverse strand, counting down.
CTCCTCTTCTTCTCCTTCTCCTCTCTCTCTCTCCCTCTCCACTACCTTTTCTCCTCCTCCTCCTCTTCTTCCTCCTCCTCTTTCTCTCTCTCCCTTTCTATTACCCTTCCTCCTCCATCTCCTCCTTCCCTCCTCTTCTTCTCCTCTCCTCTCTCCCTCTCCCTCTCCACTATCTTTTCTCCTCCTCCCCTTCTCTTCTTCCTTCTCCTTCTCCTCTTTCTCTCTCTCCCTTTCTTATTACACTTCCTCCTCCTTCTCCTCCTCCCCTCCTCTTCTTCTCCTTCTCCTCTCTCTCCCTCTCCACTATCTTTCTCCTCCTCCTCCTCTTCTTCCTCCTCCTCTTTCTCTCTCTCCCTTTCTATTACCCTTCCTCCTCCTCCTTCCCTCCTCTTCTTCTCCTTCTCCTCTCTCCCTCTCCCTCTCCACTATCTTTTCTCCTCCTCCCCTCCTCTTCTTCTCCTTCTCCTCTCTCTCCCTCTCCACTACCTTTTCTCCTCCTCCTCCTCTTCTTCCTCCTCCTCTTTCTCTCTCTCCCTTTCTATTACCCTTCCTCCTCCTTCTCCTCCTTCCCTCCTCTTCTTCTCCTTCTCCTCTCTCCCTCTCCCTCTCCACTTCCTTTTCACCTCCTCCTCCTCTTCTTCTCCTCCTCTTTCTCTCTCTCCCTTTCTATTAACCCTTCCTCCTCCTCCTCCCTCTTCTTCTTCTCCTTCTCCTCTCTCTCTCTCCCTCTCCACTACCTTTTCACCTCCTCCTCCTCTTCTTCCTTCTCCTCTTTCTCTCTCTCCCTTTCTATTACCCTTCCTCCTCCTCCTCCTCCTCCCCTCCTCTTCTTCTCCTTCTCCTCTCTCTCTCTACCTCTCCACTATCTTTTCTCCTCCTCCCCTTCTCTTCTTCCTTCTCCTTCTCCTCTTTCTCTCCTCTCCCTTTCTATTACACTTCTCCTCCTTCTCCTCCTCCCCTCCTCTTCTTCTCCTTCTCCTCTCTCTCCTCTCCACTATCTTTTCTCCTCCTCCTCCTCTTCTTCCTCCTCCTCTTTCTCTCTCTCCCTTTCTATTACCCTTCCTCCTCCTCCTCCTCCTCCCCTCCTCTTCTTCTCCTTCTCCTCTCTCTCTCTCCCTCTACACTACCTTTTCACCTCCTCCTCCTCTTCTTCCTTCTCCTCTTTCTCTCTCTCCCTTTCTATTACCCTTCCTCCTTCTCCTCCCCTCCTCTTCTTCTCCTTCTCCTCTCTCCCTCTACCTCTCCACTATCTTTTCTCCTCCTCCCCTTCTCTTCTTCCTTCTCCTTCTCCTCTTTCTCTCTCTCCCTTTCCATTACCCTTCCTCCTCCTCCTCCCCCCTCCTCTTCTCCTCCTCCTCCTCCTCTCTCTCCCTCTACACTACTTTTTCTCCTCCTCCTCCTTTCTACTTCCTTTTCTTCTTCCTTCTCCTTCTCCTCTCTCTCTCTCTCCCCCTCTCCACTACCTTTTCTCCTTCTCTTCTCCTCCTCCTCCTCCTCCTCCTCCCCATTCCCTTTCCGCTTCCCCTTCCCCCATTTTACAACCTTCCTTGCCACTGCTGTTCAGTGAATCACTGCAGTTGTGAAGTTGTGAGTGAATCTGGCTCCCCTTTGACTTGCCTGTCAGAAGGTCACAAAAGAGGATCACGTGTCCCTGGGACTCTACCATCGTCATAAATAGGAACCAGTTGCCAGGTTTCCCACATTTTGATCACGTGACCAAGGGGATGCTGCAACGGGTGAAAAACAGTCACGTGTCACTTTTTCAGTGCCTTTTTAACTTTGAACGGTCACTAAGCAAATGGCCGTAAGTGGCAAACCTGACCACTCACTCTCTCTATATCTATCTATCTATCTATCTATCTATCTATCTATCTATCTATCTATCTATCATCTATCTATCTATCTATCTATCTATCTATCTATCTATCTATCTATAAATAAAATACTTTAAAAACTGGAATCCCAGGTGTAGACATTTGAAATCAGTAAAAATAAAAAGGATGAACTCCAGGATATGAGAAAAATTCTTCTTTATTGCTGTTGACAAGCTGTTGACATCATCAGAGCAAGGGGCTGAATGATAAGGGAGTCAGGACATACACTTATATGGTAATAATAACGGTCAAATTGTGGAATGTGGGTGTGGCCTACTCGGGACAAGCTCGCTGGTGTATAATATTTCATATATATAAAAGTCGCCTGGCGCAACTTTTAAAAATCAACCAGAGACCGGCTTTTCCAACAAAGCCGGAACACTGTGATTATACCACAGCGAGCTTGTCACGAGTAGGCCACACCCACATTCCACAATTTGACCGTTATTATTACCATATAAGTGTATGTATTGACTCCTTATCATTCAGCCCTTGCTCTGATGATGTCAACAGCTTGTTGACAAAAGCTCAGCAATAAAGAAGGAATTTTTTGTCATATCCCGGAT
>NC_139515.1:84265694-84313801 GCF_947247035.1 Vipera ursinii | reverse complement strand
TTTTCTGAATTACTATTTGGTCGGGTGGGCTAACATCCATCTTCCAATATTGGGCCCCCGCCAATCTTGCAGCAGTGGTTATATGTAACAACAGGTACCATGCAGTTCTGTTTATATTTCTATTACCCTTCCTCCTCCTCCTCCTTCCCTCCTCTTCTTCTCCTTCTCCTCTCTCTCTCTCCCTCTCCACTACCTTTTCTCCTCCTCCTCCTCTTCTTCCTTCTCCTCTTTCTCTCTCTCCCTTTCTATTACCCTTCCTCCTCCTCCTCCTCCTTCCCTCCTCTTCTTCTCCTTCTCCTCTCTCCCTCTCCCTCTCCACTATCTTTTCTCCTCCTCCCCTTCTCTTCTTCCTTCTCCTCCCTCTCTCTCTCCACTACTTCTTCTTCTCTTCCCCCCTTCTCTTCTTCCTTCTCCTTCTCCTTCTCCTCTTTCTCTCTCTCCCTTTCTATTACCCTTCCTCCTCCTCCTCCTCCTTCCCTCCTCTTCTTCTCCTTCTCCTCTCTCCCTCTCCCTCTCCACTACCTTTTCTCCTCCTCCTCCTCTTCTTCCTCCTCCTCTTTCTCTCTCTCCCTTTCTATTACCCTTCCTCCTCCTCCTCCTCCCCTTTTCTTCTTCTCCTTCTCCTCTCTCCCTCTACCTCTCCACTATCTTTTCTCCTCCTCCCCTTCTCTTCTTCCTTCTCCTCCCTCTCTCTCTCCACTACTTCTTCTTCTCTTCCCCCCTTCTCTTCTTCCTTCTCCTTCTCCTTCTCCTCTTTCTCTCTCTCCCTTTCCATTACCCTTCCTCCTCCTTCTCCCCTCCTTTTTCTCCTTCTCCTCTCTCTCCCTCCACTATCTTTTCTCCTCCTCCTTCTCCCCTTTTCTTCCTTCTCCTCTTTCTCTCCCTCTGCACTACCTTTTCTCCTCCTCACCCTTCTCTTCTTCCTTCTCCTTCTCCTCTTTCTCTCCCTTTCCATTACCCTTCCTCCTCCTCCTCCCCCCTCCTCTTCTTCTCCTCCTCCTCTCTCTCTCCCTCTACACTACCTTTTCTCCTTCTCTTCCTCCCCCTCCCCCTTCCCTTTCCGCTTCCCCTTCCCCCATTTTACAACCTTCCTTGCCACTGCTGTTAAGTGAATCACTGCAGTTGTGAAGTTGTGAAGTGAATCTGGCTTCCCCTTTTGACTTTGCCTGTCAGAAGGTCACAAAAGAGGATCACGTGTCCCTGGGACTCTACCATCGTCATAAATAGGAACTAGTTGCCAGGTTTCCCACATTTTGATCACGTGACCATGGGGATGCTGCAACGGGTGAAAAACAGTCACGTGTCACTTTTTCAGTGCCTTTTTAACTTTGAACGGTCACTAAGCAAATGGCCGTAAGTGGCAAACCTGACTCTCTCTCTCTCTCTCTCTCTCTCTCTCTCTCTCTATATATATATATATATATATATATATATATATATATATATATATATATATATATATATATATATATAATCGATGAGAACATAAAGAGTTCGAAATGATCATCTTAGCCTCCCAAATTCTTTATTAGCAATTTGAATAATTTGCAAAAATAATGAGCTGTCATAAGTTGACTATGTCCTGTGGATAAGCCCTGAGCCGGGCCAAAACAGGAATGAAAGAGTTAATTAGCAAGGTCCATTCAAAAAGCCTTGACAAATACTTAAACATACATTTGCCTTGCCTTCCAGCTAATATAAGAGAGAAAGAACCCGTGGCTCAGGAGGTTAAAACACTGCCTGATATATAATCAGCCCGGGTTCGAATCTCAGATAAAGGGTATGACTAACTGATGAGAACATAAAGAGTTCGAAATGATCATCTTAGCCTCCCAAATTCTTTATTAGCAATTTGAATAATTTGCATATATATAAATATATATATATATATATATATATATACATATATACATATATACATATATACATATATACATACATACATACATACATACATACATACATACATACATACATATATATATATATATATATATATATATATATATATATATATATATATATATATATACACACACACTTTTCCCAGAAGAACGAAGCTGAAGCCACCAGCCTGAGGATGGCGGATGAGATTTCATTGAAACGTTGCTCTTATACCTTCAATTCTACGTGGGAATATATATATAAGTATTTGTCAAGGCTTTTTGAATCTCAGATAAAGGGTATGACTAACTGATGAGAACATAATGAGTTCGAAATGATCATCTTAGCCTCCCAAATTCTTTATTAGCAATTTGAATAATTTGCATATATATATATATATATATATATATATATATATATATATATATATATATATATATATATATATATATAAACTTTAAAAACTGGAATCCCAGGTGTAGACATTTGAAATCAGTAAAAATAAAAACGATGAACTCCAGGATATGAGAAAAAATCCTTCTTTATTGCTGAGCTTTCGTCAACAAGCTGTTGACATCATCAGAGCAAGGGCTGAATGATAAGGGAGTCAGGACATACACTTATATGGTAATAATAACGGTCAAATTGTGGAATGTGGGTGTGGCCTACTCGTGACAAGCTCGCTGGTGTATAATATTTTATAGATATATAAAAGTAACCTGGCTTATAACCAACAAGAGTTGCGGGCAGCTTTCCCTATTCAGTGTTCTGCCTACCTTAGCAGAAAAGTTAATACAGATTTAAATTCTATTATGCTGAGATGAAGGCTGAACTTTACTTGTTTTGGGGACAAACCCCACGGAGGTAGCTGGTGCCAGCGTCAAGAGACTGGATCAGATAAATGGGTCCCGGTGTTGGTTCAAAGAAATATGAGTTTTCATTTCATATCTCTTTTGAAAATCATACCCAGGTCTGTCTGAATTAACTGTCTCAGCACTTTGTAAGACGGCCAATGGGTGCATAGGACGGCAGCAATTTTATTCATTCATTTTCAGTTGATGGGCTATCAATACGAGACAAACATACAGTGCATTGCTGCAGGCAAGTTAAAATGGGTCAGCAGTGCACTAAAAAGGAGTATTTATCAGGCATTTAGCTGGTGCACAGTTATTTATCGCAGGGCATCTCATAGATGGCATGAACAGGAGATAAGAATTTTGATTTGCAGAGTCTGGAGATCCCATTCCTAGAATAGGACCATAAAGCAAACCTCTTTAAAGCTTTGCTTATAAGAGGCAAACTCTTATATACATCATAATTTATGGAGCTAATGAATACATTTCAGGGAGCCAAACTATTATGGTGTCTGAAGTTAGCACACAAAAGTCCTCTCAAGGGCAGGAGGAGAAGATGGCGGCAGCAGCAATGGCGGCCATTGGGTATCTCCTGTGGGAGATACTTCCAATATAATCTACTGGATCCCTTGCATGGATTGCCCCCTGTGACTATGTAGGACAGATGGGTAGGAAGATAACTACCAGACTGCAAGACCACGAGCGAGCAGTCAAATAAGGAGACCAGAACTCATTGGTAGCATCACACTGCAACGAATAAGGATATACACTCAGTTTTTCAGCTACTAAGATTGTTGGACGAGCAGGCACAAAAACAGCCAGGGAAGTAACTGAAGCCTGGGGAATGGTCCCCTCCTTAGTCAACAGGAGGGCTGATTTACCACCAGCTTATCAAGCATGTAGGAGGTGAGGGCTTGGCAGCACAAGGAAACAACAGCCTGTGGCTTAATAGCCAGCCACCAACCCCCAAATCAACAACTGAAAAGCCACACACAACCAGGCATCGTGTAAATAGCAAACACAGAATAGTCAAAGCTCTGCTAGAGAGAAGTTCCCTGAGGGTGGGCTCCAGCACAAGTCCAAAAGCTCAGAAGATTAAACCTCTCATCCTGGTGACCGACCCAGATTGGATCCTGCAATATTATCTTGGGACACATATATTTGAATGCAAAATGTTTTCAAAGGACAAAAAACCCCCCAAGAAAGTCCAGTTGTCTTTTGGAAAAAAGCGTCTCTGGGACATCAGGATGTGAGTGGTCTGGGCTTCAGAACACCAGATGACCACTAATAGTCACAACTGGTTGGCCAGCCACATACACAGAAGCTGACAGCCACAAGGCATCTACACCACTGCCCAGTGGTGGGATTTAAATAGGTGAACAACCGGTTCTCTGGGGGGATGCCACTTCTGGAAGTCCATTGTGGGCCTGGGCAACAAAAAATTAGCTACCGGTTCTGCCAAAGTGGTGCGAACCAGCTGAATCCCACCACTGACGACTTCCCCAACATAAGGAAGATGCCTCAGTTCTTCTATGGGCATCTGCTAGTTCCTGGATTGTTTGGAAAACTGAGGACTCATCTAGGAAAATCTGCGTCTATGGCTATTAGAAACTCACCACGTCGGCTTCCCCATATGTACAGCAGCACAGGTAGTCCTCACCTTACAACCATTCATTTAGTGAACATTCAAAGTTACAACGCGATTGACCTGAAAAAAGTGATTTATTGCCAGTTTTTATACTTACGACCATCTTCCCTGTTGCCTGATCAAAATTCGAGCACTTGGCATGTACTTAGGACAGTTGCAAGGCCCCGGGGTCATGTGACCACCATTTGAAACCTACCCAGCCGGCTTTTGACAAGCAAAGTCAATGGGGGAACCAAATTTGCTTAACAACTGTGTGATTCACTTAACGACCTACAGGGATTGGCTTAACAACTTTTGCAAAATAACCGTTGTAAAATGGAGCACTTGGCAACTGCCTCACTTAGCAGTGGGAATTTGGGCCTCAGTCGTGATCGTAAGTCAAGGGCTACTTGTATACTGCTTCTCCTAGAGAAATTTTAAAAAGCCGGATTACTTAATTTCGTCCACCCAGGATCTCCCTTGTGGCAGAAATGGTCAGGATCAAATTATTCTACTTTGGACACTGGATAAACAGCTGAATACAGGAGAAGAAGCAATGGGTGGAAACTAGTCAAGGAGAGAAGCAACCTAGAACTAAGGAGAAACTTCCTGACAGTGAGAACAATTAACCAGTGGAACAACCTGCCTCCAGAAGCTGTGAATCCTCCAACACTGGAGGTTTTTAAAAAGAGACTGGACAGCCATTTGCCTGAAACGGTATAGGGTTTCCTGCCTGAGCAGGGGGTTGGACTAGATGACCTCCAAGGTCCCTTCCAAGTCTGTTATTTTGTTAAGGCTGTATTGCTGGGAAAAGTAGAAGAAAAAAGGAGAAAAGGATGACCAGAAGCAAGATAGATGAATCCAGTTACCTTGGTAACGATGTACCTTTGGGAGATTTGAAAGAACAAGTTAGAGGTAGATAATCACGGAGAAAAATCTGTCTGTGTGGTCACCAGGAGTTTAAACCCTCTTGTTGGCTCATAATCAATCAATCAATCAATCAACCAACCAACCACTCAACATCTAAATTATTTAACTCAGGCTGTTTTTGATAAATAGCAGAAGTAAGTTGTACTAAATCTCTAGGATATCTGACAAGTGGGGTAGATTTAGAAGCGGGAAAAGAGATTTTTCTGCTTTGCAATTAATGTCTTGGGTAAAGGGAATCTCTTCACTATCTGATATTTTAATTATAATTAGTGGGAATGAGATATGTAAAGCCAACTGAGTTTGATTGTTTTATCTTTGGAATTTTGTTGTAGTTTGGCTTTATCTGCTTGTAACCTGCTGTGAGTCGATCTGATTTTGGAGTATACAGATAGACTAAACAAATTGCGATATACTTTACAAAATCCAACTCTCCCCAATTATGTGATTTTTCAGATGTAATAAACTTCTATCCCCATTATCTTCAGCCAGCATTTTCTATTAGAAAGATTACTTTAGATCTACATGGAAAGCGAGGGGATAAAAGGCACAATAAATTGTTTTTTCCCTAGTCTCCTTTCTCTTTATGCATGCTCATATTTAGATACAACAGATACAATAACAGAGTTGGAAGCGACCTTGGAGGTCATCTAGTCCAACCCCCCTGCTCAGGCAGGAAACCCTACACCATTTCAGACAAATGGTTGTCCAATCTCTTCTTAAAAACTTCCAGTGTTGGAGCATTCACCGCTTCTGGAGGCAGGTTGTTCCACTGGTTAATTGTTCTCACTGTCAGGAAGTTTCTCCTTAGTTCTAGGTTGTTTCTCTCCATCTGCAAGCTAACAAATTAGCAAGTCCTCTTTTGGGGAGGGGGCGTGCAATGGCTTAGTGGTTAAGATGCTAAGTTTGTCAGTTGGAAAGCTGGCAGTCCAGGTTTGAGACCCAAGCACTGTGCAACAGGGTGAGCTCCTGTCCTTGCTCCAGCTCCTTGCAACTCTAGCAATTCGAAAGCATGCAAATGCGAGTAGATAAATAGGTACCACTTTGGTTGGGAAGGTAACTGTTCTCCGTTACGGCATGTGGGCCACAGGACCATGGAAATGATTTCGGACAGCGCTTGCTCAATGGTCTTGAAACGGAGATGAGCACCGCCCCTCGATAGTTGGCAATGAGTAGCGGAGTAAAATCCACAGGGGATCCTTTACCTTTCGAAAGGATTTCTAAATCCTTTTTTTTAAAAAAAAAAAATCATGTAGGGAAACTCTGCTGTCGCTCTTTGGAGGAAACAGATTTTCACCATGCTTGTAAATGCCTGATTCTTATAAATGCTTTTTTAAAAAACAAATTGCCTGGTGGAGGATACAACGGGGTTGCTATCTGGCTACATTTCACATAGTCATCTAAAATTCTGAATTCTGGAGGGACAGCAGGAGGAAGAAGATGGAAGTCTGCAATCCTGTGGAATGTGGAAGTATCTTCTACTTTTTAAATGAAAGGAACTGATTCTATACGACCGCTACTCCTCAACTTACGACGACAATTGAGCCCAGGCCTCTGTTGCTAAGTGAAACAGTTGTTGCGTGAACGCTGCCCCATTTTATGACCTTCCTTGCAACAGTTATTAAATGAATCCCTGCCCTTGTTAAGTTAGTAGCACAGTTGCTAAGTGAATCTGGATGGGCCTCAATTTCCCAGAATTCCCCAGCCGACAATTAAACTGCAGAACAACACCATGATATAGTGTTCCCATTAAATTCCCATCAGTAATGACATGTTGTTCCCATCCAGTAAGACAGGGAGAAGGAATTACACAATTACAATCCAAAGTCTGAAGGGTTTTCCTTGCTTTGCAAAGAAATGAGATGGGGTTGTGTTTGTTTACAATGTGTGTGCGTGCATCTGACAAAAAAATTAGGTTGGTGGCTACAACCACACAAGCAAAGTCCCACCTTATAGGTATTGTGACACATGTGGCTTGACAAATGTGAAAAAGGAACCAACCAAAATCTTCATAACAGCAACAACAAAAAAGTCTTCAACTGTGGAATTGGGACCACCATCTGGAATGATATAGGGTTTCCTGCCTGAGCAGGGGGTTGGACTAGAAGACCTCCAAGGTCCCTTCCAACTCTGTTATTTTATTCTATTCTATCTTGACTCTTTTGCCTCCCTCTCTGCTATTGGCAACGATATGTCACAACAGACATTTTGTTGGAGGGTCCATAATATATTTTCAAATCTCCAATGAACCTATTACAGGTAGTCCTCAACTTACGACCACAACAGAGCCTAATGTTTATGTTGCTAAGTGAGACATTTGTTAAGTGAGTTTTGCTCCAGTTTACAACCTTTCTTGCCCCCATTGTTAAGTGAATCACTACAGTTGTTCAGTTAGTGACACAGTTGTTAAGTGAATCTGGCTTCCCCCATGGACTTTGCTTGTCAGAAGGTCACCAAAAGGGGACACTGCGACTGTCATAAATATGAGTCAGTTGTCAAGTGTCTGAATTTTGATCATGTGGCCATGAGGATGCTGCAGTGGTTGTAAGTGTGAAAAATGGTCATAAGTCACTTTTGTCAGTGCTGTTGTAACTTTGAATGGTCACTAAATGAGCTGTTGTAAATTGAAGACTTATCTGTAGTTCCCCAAGTTCATTACAGTTACGGTAACGTGATCAACTTGATCAAATGTTGTCCACCATTTTGCGCTTCCCTCCTGGTGAGAGAGACCAAGATGGCGGAGGTAGAAGCAAATTTTCACCTAAGCTCCTCTGTAAATTCCCCCAGATTATAACAGGATTAAGATTTGTCAAATCTCTCTTTAACCCGCTCCTTTTATCCTCCCTTGGAGTCATATGGATTGACTGTCTTCTTGGTTTTTAGCTTCCATTTAGCTGCATTTTATGGAGCCGGTGAGTCTCCTAATGGTGTCCCATTGAAGTATGAAATCAGGGCTGTCCCTGCTTAGCTTCTGATCTGAGATAGTCAGCCAGGCGCTCCCAGAATTAAAAAATGAGAGCAAATTTTGGTGAAAACTTGATTCCAACCTTCTAGTGCAGGGGTCTTTAAATTTGGCCCTTTTATGACTTGTGGACTTCAACTCCCAGAATTCCTCAGCCAGGCACTCTGGCTGAGGAATTCTGGGAGTTGAAGTCCACAAGTCATAAAAGGGCCAATTTTGAAGACCCCTGTTCTAGTGGAAATGGAAGACCTCAACCAATGGACCCACCACTCTAATCAATGGGGTAAAAATTTGCAAGCCGTTTCCATTTTTAACAGGAACCAGCATCCAAATGGTTTAAGTAAATAAAAATAGAAAACACTACTTCTATTATGTTTTCACCTGTCGGTTACTTTGTTTATTTAGCTGTGGACACATGTGAAGCTCTCCATTGTATCTCTTCAGAATACAAAATAACAAGAGTTTGAAGGGACCATGGAGGTCTTCTAGTCCAACCCCCTGCTCAAGCAGGGGATTGTATACCATTCCAGATAAATGGTTGTCCAGTCTATTGTTAAAAATCTCCAGTTTTGGAGCACCCACAATTTCTGGAGGAAAGTTGTTCCACTGATTAATTATTCTCACTGTCAGGGAATTTCTCCTTAGTTCTAGATGGTTCTCTCCTTGATTAGTTTCTATCCAGATGTTTTGGAAAATAATTTGACCTCCTCTTCTTTATGGTAACCCCTCAAATATTGGAAGACATCATGTCACCCTTAGTTCTTCTTTTTATTAAACTAGACATACCCAATTTCTGCAACCATTTGCTTTATGTTTTAGTCTCTGGTGCCTTAATCAATTTTATTGCTCTTCTCTGCACTCTTTCATTTTTTTTATATCACAATTTCCCTCCTCTACATTTTTCTTGCTTTAATTTTAAAACAGGACAAAAAAAAATCAGTATCGTTGATTGTTTTAGTCATTTTTGCTCCAAATGAATATTAAAAAATAAGCTTCCATTGAATCAAATTCTTCAGCAGATTAGGGAAATTCAGTTAAGCTTTGGGTTTCCACGTCTTCTTTTCAGAGTTCGTCGTGTGGCTTTAGCTCATTTGAAGAGGATCCAGTCGATTCTTATCTCTCTTTTTTTTATTATTCCTCTGCCTATTTCTTTCTTTCTTTATTTTTTTCAAGTAATTCATGGGGAGGGTGTGTGTGTGTGTAGGAAATTTAAAAAAAAAAAGGCAGAGACACACACGTCGAAAGAAATAATCCACATTATTTTAATAACGCCTCTTGGTGCCACAGCTTTCAGGAAGAAGTGTGAAAACCACAGAGGGCAATGAATATGGAGATACCAAACTTTCTTATTAGTAGCTCAGGTGGCGGAAACACAGTGCAAGGCCATATTAATCGGGAATAAATTGAGGGCTGCAATCTTTCTCGTGGTATCTGCATGACAGATTAGGCGCTTTGCATCTGATGTGAAAAGTGTTCTAAACTTTTCAGATCAATATGCTGGTTTGTAGAACCGCAGCGCCAGTCAGGATAAGGAATACAAACGCACCTAGTGCAACATGCGAGGCCAGCCAGCGAACAAATGACACGCAACTCAAATGGAAAGAGCCCCCTTTAAGTCTGAGGCCATTATTATTGTTATTTCCAACATGTGTTTTGTTTAGTGATAAGACGCAGCAGTGCTAAATTAATGCTGCCTAGTTTTATAGCAGATAAGCCCAAGGTAACATCCGTATCTTCCATACATCTCTAGGAAAACGTAAATTAGAAACAAAATAAAGGTGTTTATAACTCTCTCTCTCTCTCTCTCTCTCTTTTTTTTAATTTGCTCTTTCAACTCTCTGGAGCTGCTGCTGAAAGAGTTAGAGATAAAGTTTCTAATGCAAATGGGGCAGAAGGTTCCCAACCATTCTGGGCTTTTGTTTATGCGTGCCTCGTTTAAAAAGTGGTTGCTGTATGAACGTGACACGGAATTTCAGGCCCTGAATGCTTATTGTTTGTGTGTGTGTATGTGTGTGTGTGTGTGTGTGTGAGAGAGAGAGAGAGAGAGAGAGAGAGAGAGAGAGAGAGAGAGAGGGAAAGACAAAGAAGGAGGAAAAAGAAAGGTAGACACTGGAGAGAGAGAGAAAGCATTTGAGAGAGAGAAAGAAAAAGAGTGAGATAATGTGAGTATAAGGGAGAAGAGAGTCCATGAGAGAGAGAGAGAGAGAGAGAGAGAGAGAGAGAGAGAGAGAGAGAGAGAGAGAGAGAAAGAAAGAAAGAAAAGAAGAAAGAAAGAAAATGTGTTGATGAGAGAGAAAGTAAAAGAAAAAATATGTGAGAGAAAGAGAGAAAGAGGGAGAGAGAAAATGTGTGTAAGAGGGAGAAAGCAAAAGAAAGAAAATATGTGAGAGAAAGAGGGAGAAAGAGGAAAAAGAAAAAGAAAGAAAATGTTTGTATGAGAGAGAAAGTAAAAGAGAAAATATGTGTGAGAGAGAAAGTAAGAGGGAGAAAGAAAGAAAGAAAAGAAGAAAGGAAGGAAGGAAGAAAATGTGTTGAGAGAAAGCAAAAGAAATATGTGAGAGAAAGAAAGAAGAAAACAAGAAAATGTGTGTAGGAGAAAGCAAAATAGAAAATATGTGTGTGTGTGTGAGAGAGAGAAATAAAGAAAAAATAAAAATAAAATGTGTATATGAGAGAGAGAAAGTGTATGAGAGATAAAGAGAAGAAAAAGAAAGGAATGTGTGTATGAGAGAGAGAAAAAAGGGGAAAGAGAAAGGAGAAAGAGAGAAAGAGAAAGAGAGAAAGAGGAAAGAGAGAGAGAGAGAGAGAGGAGAGGAGAGAATACCTTTAGCATCTGTTTATTTAAAATGTATGAGCACAGCATACAGGCAAAGAAGCGAACACACAGGGACCACCCAGGATGATATAAGGCTGGCCTGGCTCCAGCACCCCGAGATCTTAAAACATCTTTGGAGTCTGAAACCAGAAACCGATTAGTCACGTTGGCTCCCCAGTTTCAAAATGCTTAATTTTTTTTTTTGCCAACAGCCTTTGCTCCAGGTTGCTCGGATCCGCACCTTGCGCTCAAATTAGGAAAACGCAACTCCTATCTTTCTCCAACTTTCCAAGGGGCTGAGTAGAGAACGCTTTCTGGGATCCCCTTTCCTGATCAAGCCTTTGGTTGCTATTCATTGATACTGGCCAAGCTGTGCCAAATCTACACAGGTAGTCCTTGACTTACAACGGTTCATTCAGTGGCCATTTTCAAGTTACCAGGGCACTGAAAAAAAATGACTTATGACCGTTTTTCACACTTAGGACCATTGCAGCATCCCCACGATCACATGATCAAAATTTGGACGTATGGCATCTGACTCATATTTATGACGGTCGCAGTGTCCCGGGGTCACGTGATCCCCTTTTGCGACCTTCTGACAAGCAAAGTCCATGGGGAAGCCGGATTCACTTAACCACTGTGCGACCAGCTTAACAACTGCAGTGATTCACTTAACAACTGTGGTAAGAAAGGTCATCCAGTGGGGCAAAATGCACTTAACAAATGTCTCACTTAGTGAAATAAATTTTAGACTCATTGTGGTTGTATGTCGAGGACTACCTGTAGTTGAACAGTGCGCTACAACCTTTGGCAATAGGTGTTAATCCCTATGTAAAATAATCGACAGAAATGGAAAGGCCTTCAATCTCTTCTTGGTATCAGCCATGACAGGGTTTCTCAATCTTAGCAGCTTGAAGATATGTGGAGTTCAACTCCCAGAATTCCCCAGCCCTGCCATGCTATGGAATTCTGGGAGTTGAAGTCCACTCATCTTCAAGTTGCCAAGGTTGAGAAACACTGAGCTACTTACTGTAAGAAATTAGATCTGTAATGATTCACCAACAGATTTTATTTTCCTGGGCTCCAAGATCACCGCAGACGGGGACTGTAGCCAAGAAATTAAAAGACGCTTGCTCCTGGGGAGGAAAGCCATGGCAAATCTAGACAGCACACTAAAAAGCAGAGACATCACCCTGTCAACAAAAGTGCATATAGTCAAGGCTATGGTCTTCCCAGTTGCAATGTATGGCAGTGAAAGCTGGACCGTAAGAAAGGCTGAGCGCCAAACAATTGAGGCCTTTGAACTGTGGTGCCGGAGAAGACTCCTGCGAGTCCCTTGGACTCCAAGGCGATCAAACTGGTCAGTCCTAGAGGAGATCAACCCTGACTGCTCTTTAGAAGGCCAGATCCTGAAGTTGAAACTCAAATCCTTTGGCCGCCTAATGAGAAGGAAGGACTCCCTGGAGAAGAGCCTAATGCTGGGAAAGGTTGAGGGCAAGAGAAGAAGGGGACGACAGAGAAGGAGGAGGCTGGATGGAGTCACTGAAGCAGGAGGCGTGAACTTAAAGGGACTCCAGAAGATGGTGGAGGAGAAGGAAGGCCTGGAGGAACGTTGTCCATGGGGTCGCGAGGGGTTGGACACGACTTCGTAGCT
This sequence comes from Vipera ursinii, assembly GCF_947247035.1. NCBI lineage: Eukaryota > Metazoa > Chordata > Lepidosauria > Squamata > Viperidae > Vipera > Vipera ursinii. The sequence continues at coordinate 84,301,078 of NC_139515.1, read as the reverse complement.
AACAACGACAACAAATGATTCACCAATGATAAGCCTTATAAAGTGACTGAAAATTCACAACACCTGGCCTGAACTGAAACCATATTTGGAAGCATGGAAGGTACCACAGTACTTTTTCAACATGGCTGTTCCCTCAGGAGTGATGGCATCAGGGAGAGCAAGGGGATGGATCCAACAAGGCAGTGAAAAATCCCTTTCTGAGTCTAACTTCATTACAACCTCATGATAGATTTATGGTGCCCTGGGATGGGGCCAAGTGTTCTCTTGTCGTGGTGACATCTGGGTTGGAAAGCTGGATCCACAAAGCCAAGGTGCTGAATCATGTAAGTGGGAGAAGAAAGAAAAAAAGGAGGGGGATGACGATGAGAAGGCGGGGTACCCTCTGGCACATCCAACCCAAAAGATCATGAGGGAAAGGGGGTATTTACTACTCATTCCTAAACTGTGCAAAATGATGTGTGAAAAGTACCATGAAGACTGATGGCAAAGGAAGGAAGGAAGGAAAGAAGGAAGGAAGGAAGGAAGGAAGGAAGGAAGGAAGGAAGGAGGAGGAGGAGGAGGAAAGGAGAATGGGGGGAAGGTGGAGAATGGAGGAGAAAAAGGAAAAGAGGATGATGAAGAAGTGGGAAGAGGAGGAAATAGATGCAATGGAAGAGAAGAATGAGGAGGAAGAAGAGGTGGTGGTGGAGGAGGAGGAGGAGAAAGAGAAAAAAGGAGGAAGAAGAGGAAAAGGAGAAAGAAGAGGAGGAGGAGAAAGAGAAGGAGGGAGGAGGAGAAGGAGAAGGAGAAAAAATGAGAAGGAGGAGAAGAAAGGAAGGAGGAGAAGGAGGAGAAGGAGAAAGAGAAGGTGGGGGGGATGAGGAGATGGTTCACATTCAGCATGTGGCACATGTTTGTTTCCATGAGTTCCCACAGCTGTCAGGGGAATGAAGAGGGCTGGTTTCCACACTAACAAAATGGCTGCAGAATATGGCAGCCATGAACCCATGAGATTCAATCCGAGAATGATCACGATCCCACGGCAAGGAGGCCAAGCCAAGGAGTACAGTCCCTCTTGCCTCTGGAGGGGTGGGAGGGGCCCTTCTGAGGGAGAGGGCTGGGAGGAATTAAATTGCCTTCCTGAGGCTGCCAGGCCTGATTGACTACCCGGAACTATGATATCATTTGGGGTGAAAAGTCTTTCAAGTTTACCAAAGAAGAAGCGGGCTGAAGCAACAACACTAGAGCAATGTTTCTCAACCTTGGCCACTTGAAGATGTGTGGACTTCAACTCCCAGAATTCCCCAGCCAGCCATGCACAGAAATCTTGCAATTTGTTTACTTCCATTTAATTTTAATGCCTGAAAATTGGTGACTATTAATGGAGTACTCCTGCAGACAGAATAAAGTGGGGATCCAAGATGAGAAAAATAAAAGAAAGAAATGGAAGCTTATCATTTGTATAATGGAAGCTTATCATTTTTATAAAGCCTCTCCCTCTCTCTCTCCCTCTCTCCCTCTATCTATCTATCTATCTATCTATCTATCTATCTATCTATCTATCTATCTATCTATCTATCATAAACAAACACACATACTGAGGTAGACATAGGGAGACACACAGACACAAAGACACATGTACGCACAGACATGTATGCACAGAGTCAGACACAATTTTCCCTTCGAAAATTCCATTTCACAGAAATGAAAACTTCATATCAACAACAGCAACTCTACCTGAGAAAAAATCTCAGTGATTTCCAATTCTCCTGCAGCCCAGCTGGCACCCTTAAGCACTCTTGACACACTCTGATATTGACATCAACTCCTCTAATATTTTCAAGGTAAACTTTCCATACTGAGCGCATCCGATTTTATGCCTTCTGAGCAGAAACCCTTCCACTCCAGAATGCAGCAATGTTTATATTAATTATTGGCTTATCGTAGTGGCAAAATGTACTGATTTGCCTTTGACCCCACCCTGGTATAATTTATTCTGGGAGCAACATAGTTTCACAACAGAGAGATGCGTCAGATAGGTGCACAATCCATGCACACATATTCTGGACATTTCCTGAGTTTGGTGCAATGGAGACCAATAAATCAGAAAAGAGTTGGAAGGGACCTTGGAGGTCTTCTAGTCCAACCCCCTGCTCAAGCGGGAGACCGTATATGATTTCAGACAAATGGTTGCCCAGTCTCTTCTTAAAAACCTCCAGTGATGAAGCACCCACCACTTCTGGTGGCAAGCTGTTCCACGGGTTAATTGTCCTCACTGTTTGGAAGTTTCTCCTTAATTCCAGGTTGCTTCTCTCCTTGATTGGTTTCCATCCATTATTCTATCAGATTCAAAGGTCCTCCTTGTCTGGGCAAGAACTTTTTGTTTTTACTTTTTTTAAAAATTTCCCTCTGCTTCCTTCTCTCCCCCTCCCTCTCCCTCTCTCTCTCTCTCTGCCTTCCCCCTTTTCCTTTTCTTAAATTCTCAAGAAGCAAACAGGGAAATGCCCACACCCGATGACAAATGACTAAGATTTGGAAACTGTACAAGGCGTCTAAGATGGGTTATGTGGAATATTTAGCAACACTAGAAACTCAAGGTGATGCCTGGAGAAATTGGGTGAGACGGTGCATCATTACTCAAGTGGGCCTTTAATAACTGTTGCAATGCTCGTGAGAGGCAGCCAAGCGTGGATCGTGGCATGCTTGAACGTGAGCATGTCTCCTGTTCTCACCAGGCTTCCTCCAGCAGGGATGAGCTTGTGAGGAGAGAACAGGTTGAGCCTTTGCCAGGTGAGATCATAGAACAACAGAGTCAGAAGGAACCTTGGAGGTCATCTAATCCAACCCCTGCTCGATCAGGAAACCCTATGTGATTTAAGAGCCATAGTTCTCCAATCTCTTCTTAAAAAAAAAAAAAACCTCCAGTGATGCAGCACCCACAACCTCTGGAGGCAAGTCGTCCCATTGATTAATTGTTCTAACCGTCAAGAAATTTCTCCTTAGTTCTGGGTTGGTTCTCTCCTGGATTAGTTTCCATCCGCTGCTTCTTGTCCTGACTTTTTAAAATTAATTAATTAAATTAATTAATCAGTCAGTGGAACGGGCTGCCTCCAGAAGCTGTGGGTGCTCCAACAATGGAGGTTTTTAAGAAAAGATTGGACAGGTATTTGTATTTGTCCAAAATGGTTTAGGGCAGAGGTAGGCAAACTTGGCTCTTTTATGACTTGTGGACTTCAACTCCCAGAATTCCTGAGCCAGCATGGGGGAAACTATGGTCCCTTCATGACTCGTGGACTTCAACCCCCAGAATTCCTGAGCCAGCCACGCTGAGGGGAAAGGGAGAGGTTTCCAAGCTGAGCCATGCTGGCTCAGGAATTCTGGGAGTTGAAGTTCATGAGACATAAAAGAGCCAAGGTTGCCTACCCCTGGGCTAGAAAAACAGCCAGGTCTTATCAATCTTTCTAAAGACCGGCAGAGTCTGGGCCAACCATATATCAGGAAGAAGGCGGTTCCATAAGATACAGGCCACCCCTGAGAAGACACTTATGGAATAAGTTTATTTGAAATAAATAACCAAAACTGTGCATAGGATAGGTAAATATATTTTTTCAGTTCTTTAAAACTCCTCTTCTGGCTGAGTGATTAAATAAATAATCTTGGCAAACTTGACAGACAAAATATAAAAATTAAATTAGATGTTACGGTCACAATCTATGGATTATACAGTAGATTCAACCTCAGGAAGGACACTTCAAATGGCAGTCACAAAAGAGCCAAGTTTGCCTAGGTCGCTTTATGACTCGTGGACTTCAACTCCCAGAATTCCTGAGCCAGCCATGCTGAGGGGAAAGGGAGAGGTTTCCAAGTTGAGCCATGCTGGCTCAGGAATTCTGGGAGTTGAAGTCCACGAGTCATAAAAGAGCCAAGGTTGCCTACCCCTGGTCCCTCCCAACTCTGTTATTCTGTCTGCTCCAGCTTTGCTATTCTGTTACCTTCTTACCTGTCTGTTTGTCTTATCTGTCTTTGAGATGGGAATCGTCTGATGCTACTGATAAAACAAAATCCTAACCGTGCCAACTAGGGTGGATGAATAGCAAGGAAGAGTGGAAGCTGAATCACAACATAGGCTGGACTGAAGCTATTTGCAGTGGCGTAGCGTGGGGGGTACAGGGGGGGCCGGCCGCACCGGGCGCAACATCTGGGGGGCGTGCTCGCACTGAGCTGCTCAGGGAGCCCCAAGGGCTGCACAGAATTGGCTTGGCTCCGCTCTCGAGCTGCTCTTTCTTGCAAAGCGAAACAAGTCCGGCAGGTGAGATGGGCGGCCACATAAACTGAATAAAATAAATAGAAGCGCCCAACTCTCCGCCCAGGCTCAGGCCAACCACAAGCGCCCCGCAGGCGCCCCGGCAGGCTTGGCCGAGCGAAGACGGACCCGCCGAGCGAAGACGGACCCGCCGGCCGGCCGGCCTAGCTTCGTGCGCATGCGTGGCTTTATTTAGCGGGGCTCACGTGCGAGCTTGAATGCAGCGGCTCTTGCAGGTCGGAGCCCCGCCCAGCCGCCCTCGAGAGGGACCCGGAAGCATCCCGCATGCGCGCGACTCTTCTTGGAAAGTCTACGCCGCTGCGGGGCACGTCTTTTTGGCGGTGCCGTGACGTCACTTGCCTTGCCCCGGGTGCTGACAACCCATGCTACGCCACTGGCTATTTGGATATTCTGTTTGACTGCTTGGCACCCCCGGCTTGTCCTACCAAGAATAAGGGTCATGGGCCATTTCTCAAAAGATGGTGCTGTCCCTCACTTACACCCAGCCCACTGTGAAGGAATCTCTGCTCATCATTTTCTGCTATGTACCACTAGTGGCTTAAGGGGGGTTGTTTCTGTTTCTCCTGCTGCACTTGGCATGCAGCTACCCCATTGCCCCATTTTATGACCCCTCTTGCCACAGCGTTTAAGTGAATCACTGCAGGTGTTAAATTAGTAACACGATTAAGTGAATCTGGCTTCCCCATTGACTTTGCTTGTCAGAAGGCTGCAAAAGGGGATCGCATGACCCTGGGACGCTGCGACCGTCATAAATATGAGTCAGTTAGTTGCCAAGACTTTTGATTCGGTGACCATGGGGATGCTGCAATGGTCATAAGTGTGAGAAATGGCCCGAAGTCACTTTTTTCAGTGCCATCATAACTTCAAACGCTCTCTAAATGAACTGTAGGAAGTTGAGGACTGCCTGTACACAAATCACCATTCCAAGCTGGTATCAGTTTTGTTAAGTCGTGGGCTCTTGGGTGCAGGAATGATGACACGAGGCTGAGTACAGGATAACTCATACTTTATTCATGCTAGAACTGTACTGAAACTTGGCTGCAACCAGCCACAATATATAGTCTAGCCCCTAGGCAGCAGCCAATAGGTTTGAACCCACTCTTGCCGCCTGGGGCTAGCCAATTCCAGGACAGGAGACAGCTAGTCTGGGTTACTGGAGAGCTGTTAGCTGCTCCAGCAACAAACGTGGTGTATCACCACAAGCCCAGTACATAACACCCCTCCCCTCTTAGATCAGACTATGACAACCGCGATTAGTCTTGACAGCTGTCAAGACTTATTAATCAACTCGCATACAACTGTAGTGATAATAATAAAAATAATAAATAATAAACTCATTGTGGCTACAATGAGATTAAACAACGTATAATGAACAGACTTACATTGCAGTAATGGCAGTTTCACAATGCACAAGTTTCTGTAGTTAGTGGTAACATGTTTTACAACACTATACATTACTTTATTTTACAATGTAATCTGTGAGGTATTCAGGAGGCTTGTGTGGCCTAGAGGAACGTCTTGGAGTTCCCACCACTTTGTGGTCTACCAGCTTACCCAGTGAGCTGGGTAGACCCATGTCCCTTTGTGCTCCTGTGTCAAGGGGAATTGAAATGCTCTGACTGGCCTCACCAGGTTGGCCCACCCCAGAGTCAGTCTGTTTGGCAGAGTAGGCACAGCAGTTGCTGAAGTTCAGCTGGCTCGCTTCGTCAGGGGTTCCATGTTGCACTCCCGTGCTACCCGGTTTTCCCTCAGATTCCATCTCTGCTGAGAAGGAAAAACCCTGGTAGTCCAAGTGAGGGCTGGCTTGGCCGCAAGTTTGAGGACCTTGGGAGGGACTTATGATGTAGTCCTCACTTAGTGGCCATTCTGGAAACCTTTTCATGAGTTGATCAATGTGTCTTCTGACAACTCACCCTCCCTCCAACCCCACTTCATAAGATAGGGGTCCGGATGCCTTGGTTATTTGACCAGGAACCCATAAATTCCCTTGACCATAGTTCCTGGCCCAAACCCAATCGCCCATGTGCAGCCCCCTTGGAGGCTTTGGTCAAGAGGCTTCTGCTGCCACTCTGTCTGGATGCAACCTGTCCAGTTTAATAATCAAACGCCTCCCCCAACATAGTTCTGCAGGACTTTTACCTGTGGCCGTGCAGGGTGAAGAATGCTGGCAGAGTAAAAAATCTGCCAATCTGTGATGCTAGTCACCTGTGACAATGCGCTTGAGTGCTTCCTTCATTGTCCTCACCATGCGTTCAGCTTGACCATTAGAAGATGGATGAAAGGGTGCAGACGTTGCATGTCTGATGAGATTAGCTCTAAGGAAAGCCTGAAATTCAGCAGCAGTGAATTGGGCCCCATTGTCAGAAACTAAGACATCAGGCAACCCATGTGTTGCAAAGAGTTTTCTCAGCACCTCGATGGTCCTAGAAGTAGTCATGTTAGGAACTGGAATTACTTTCAGCCATTTTGAGTGGCTATCCACTGCTATTGGGAAGAGTTGCCCTTGAAAAGGCCCAACGTAGTCTATGTGAATCGTAGACCAGGGAGTGTGCGTTTCCTCCCACCTGTGAACTGGTGCCTGTGGTATTTCAGGTTTAGATTGCTGGCATGTATAACAACCATGGACTTGACTCTCAATGGCCTTATCAAGGCCAGGCCACCAAAGGTAGCTTCTAGCTAAAGCTTTCATTCTGACAATGCCTGGATGGTCTTCATGTAATGAGTGTAAAACCCTGTCTCTTAGGGAAGTGGGAATTATGACTCTGTTTCCCCATAAAATGCACCCTTTATGTGCAGACAACTCATGTCTCCTGACAAAAAATCTTTGAAATTCAGAGTCTGGACTTTTTTTTTCCAACCAGACCATGTATACCCATGACAACACTCTACTAAGTATTTTATCTGTGGCAGTTTCAGCAGCAATGTCCCCTGCATGGAGGGGAAACTAAGGTATGTCCTGTATGGACAGTATTCTAGCAGCAGGAGCTGGATCTGGATCCATTAGTGGCAGTGGTAGTCTGCTGAGGCCATCAGCATGGCCCATTTCCTTCCCTGGTTTGTGAATTAGTTTAAAATTGTATGCAGACAGAAAAATAGACCATCTCAACAATCTTGGAGATAGTATGTGGGGAGTTTGTTTGTCCGTTGTAAAAAGTCCCAACAAAGGTTTGTGGTCAGTGTAGACCATGAAATCCTTGCCATATAAATAGTGATGGAAATTTTTTATTCCAGCAACGATAACTAGGGCCTCTTTGTCAATCTGAGCATAGTTGCGCTCAGCAGAAGACAATGTCCTTGAGTAAAATGCTATAGGAACCTGTTTCTGATTTGTTTCTATGTGACTTAAAACTGCCCCCACCCAATAGAGAGATGCATCACATGCAAGACATACAGGTTTAGACTCTTTGTAGTGAGTTACAGTGGACTTTTCTGACAATAGTGCTTTTAATTATACAAATTAAATAAATAAATAAATAATTCCTGGAAACTTTTTTCATGTAAGTTAGTCCATTTCCATGGAGCTTTCTTATCAAGAAGCCTGTGGAGGGGCTTTGTTATTGCAGCCTTACGAGGTAGAAATGTGTGATAGAAGTTTAGGAGAGCCAAGAATGCTTGTAGCTCTCCTTTAGATTTGGGCCTAGGAGCCATCTTAATGGCCTTCACTTTAGAATCAGCGGGGTGAATGCCATTAGCATCAATTTGGAACCCCAAGAATTCTGTTGATGAAACCCCAATATTACACTTGTTCTTTTTTAATTTGAGGCCTGCTTTGCAAAACCTCTGCAAAACAGCCCTGAGCCTTCTGGCCAACACTTCTGGGGATTCCCCTGCAATAAGAACTTCATCAAAATAAGGGCAGACTCCCTAGATGCCCTTAAGTGTATGTTCCATAATCCCTTGGAAAATACCCGGTGCAACACTGACTCCAAACTGTAAGCGTTTAACTTTGAATGCCCCTCTGTGAGTCACGATCATTTGAGCCGCGGCAGTGGCCTCATCAATCGGCAATTGCTGATAGGCCTGTGCTAAATCAAGTTTAGCAAAAATGGTTCCCCCTTGCAAGGAGGCTAAAATATGGTTGACCACAGGGACCGGGTAAGCGTGTTGCTTGAGGGCCTTATTTAATGTGCATTTATGTTGTTGTTGTTAGCTGCAAAGTCATGTCCAACCCATTGTGACCCTATGGACAACGTTCCTCCAGGCCTTTCTGTCCTCTACCATCTTGTGGAGTCCATTTAAGCTCATGCCTACTGCTTCAGTGACTCCATCCAGCCACCTCATTCTCTGTCATCCCCTTCTTCTCTTGCCCTCAATCTTTCCCAGCATTAGGTTCTTCTCCAGTGAGTCCTTCCTTCTCATTAGGCGGCCAAAGTATTTGAGTTTCAGCTTCAGGATCTGGCCTTCTAAAGAGCAGTCAGGGTTGATCTCCTGTAGGACTGACCGATTTGTCGCCTTGCAATCCAAGGGACTCGCAGGAGTCTTGTCCAGCACCATAGTTCAAAGGCCTCAATTCTTTGGCACTCAGCCTTTTTTATGGTCCAACTTTCACTGCTATACATTGCAACTGGGAAGACCATAGCCTTGACTATACGCACTTTTGTTGACAGGGTGATGTCTCTGCTTTTTAGTGTACTGTCTAGATTTGCCATGGCTTTCCTCCTGAGGAGCAAGTGTCTTTTAATTTCTTGGCTACAGTCCCCATCTGCAGTAATCTTGGAGCCCAGGAAAATAAAATCTGTCACTACATCCATTTCTTCCCCATCTGTTGCTTGAGGGCCTTATTTAATGTGCATTTATAATCAGCGCAAATGGGAACTTCCCAGTTGGCCTTCAGTCGGGTGACAATAGGAGTTTCCCACTCCCCCCATCAACAGGCTGTAACACGCCCTGTTCTACAAGCTTATCGATTTTGGAATCAATTTTGTGTTTTAAGGCAAAGGGGACCCTGCAAGGTTTAACCCTAATTGGAAAAACGTTAGGATCTAACTTAAAAGAAATAGGTGGGCCTGTGTATGTCCCTAGGGTTGAATAAAAAACATCCGTGTATTCTTCGCACACTGACTACTACTATTACATCCAGGTGCCCCAAAAACCCTTTAAATTTTACCAATAATGTGGCTTCACCCTTAACTTTAACGTGAGTGTTTTGAAAATCCATTAATATGATATCTGAGGGTCTTAGTTTATCCCAATTGTTACTGCACCTACACCCAAAGTCAAATGTGTCTTGCGAAATGATTGAGACTGCAGAGTCGGAGTTCAATTCCATCTTATATGGAACTCCTTGTAGCTCTACCAAGAGCTTAAGTTTGGGTTTGAGGGGGCGTCGAGCCCCGGTGCGGCATACGCTTCTACGGCTTCTGAAGAATCCCACACTAACTCGACCCTGGGCCCCAGTACCTCTCCTAGTCGGTTCTTCCGACTGGTGTTTGGGTGGCTGGTCTCTCTGGCGGGCTCTGCAAACCACCGCAATGTGGCCTGTTCTTCCGCAAGCTCTACACGTGGCTGAACAAAATCTGCAATTGGCATGAAGATGGTTGCCTCTGCACCCCTTACATCTTGGTAAGAGAACTGCCTTGTAACCATCCTCTCGGTGGTGGTTGTTGTGGTGTTGCGCATTGGGTTGCCTTTGGAGTTTGTTGATTTCAGGTTCTTCTTCTTCTGACGATTCTCCGGTGCATTTGGCGACCTCAAGATGGACCGATTCTTCGACTTTTGAAGGTTTGGTGGGCTGAACTGTCTGCACTGTGCCCCCGGCAGCTTCGTCGGCCATCACCTCATCCTGTGCCTCTGAAAACGTTAAATTGGGTCTAGCAAACAGTCTCTGCTGAAGCGTTCTGTCCCGAAGGCCACAGATGAGCCGGTCTCTTAGTCGTTCTTCTAAGTTTGAGAACTTGCAAAGGCGTGCGGCCTGTCTTAGGCCCACAATGAGCTCTGAAGCTGTCTCCCCGGGTAGCTGCACTCTTTGGTTGAATTTGAATCTCCACGCCATCTCAGCTTCTTTTTAAGGTCTGCGTATGAGACTGCTTCGATGGGTGTCAGCATGAAAAAATTCTCTGCCAAATCGAAGGTTGCTGGGCCACACATGCAAAGCAACATTGCGGCCTTCAGACCTTCCTCCACGATCTGATTTGCTCTCAGATAGTTTTCTACTTGCGAAAGGTAAGATGGCCATTCTTCCGATGCTTCACGTCAAACTCTCTTAATTTGCCGACCTTTGGCATTCTTCCTTCAGATTCCTGCAATCTTCTGATCCTGCTTCTAGGCTCAGGGAATGCGTCCGCTGAGTGCGAGGCCGCTAGTGTGGCTTGCTAGATGGCCTAGAGGGGGGGGGGGAATGCCTCTTCCCTCCAGCATGTGCTGCCGACCCCTTATTGACTTCATCTCTTAATCGGTGAAGCAGGATCCCACCTTCGTCGCCACTGTTAAGTCGTGGGCTCTTAGGTGCAGGAATGACGACACGAGGCTGAGTACAGGATAACTCATACTTTATTCTTGCTAGAACTGTACTGAAACTTGGGCTACAACCAGCCAAAATATATAGTGTAGCCCCTAGGCGGCAGCCAATAGGTTTGAACCCACTCTTGCCGCCTGGGGCTAGCCAATTCCAGGACAGGAGACAGCTAGTCTGGGTTACTGGAGAGCTGTTAGCTGCTCCAGCAATGCACGTGGTGTATCACCACAAGCCCAGTACATAACAAGTTTGATATCAGTTCAATGTTTCAATACAACTAAGCTTTTAAGCCAGATTTCCATTGCATTTGGAGCCAAAATTCCAAGGAATTCTTTCCATTTGGCCAAATTTGCCACCATTCAGCCATGCAAAATAAGAGATGGCTTCTGAGGCATTTGCCTGCAGCTTCTTTTTGTAATCTCATTTTCTCCATCTCCAGCACTTAATTGCCAAATGGATATTGTGAGGATTAATTAGTTAAATGTTTGTACCGTGCTTTGAAAATGTCAAGTGCTACCGTATTAAGTAAAAAAAAAAAGTATTATTAAAAGCCTGCGGGTTTTTACTGTCTTTCTCACAATAGAGGAAAGGAGGAGCCCTTTACATCTCTGATGAGGTAACTTTAAATTGTTCTTAATTTTCATTTTAAGAAAAGCCTCAACGACCTTCAATTATAGGAGGCACCCTATCTTGTACTTATCTTTTCCCTGCCTCCTTGTAAATCATGAAGCGCCATTGATTTGAGGTTTTTCAGATGTGCTCTTTGAGCAAATAACAAAAAATGAGGGATTTTTTTTTGGAGTTATGACAAGGAAACTTTTGGGATAATGGGAAGCCCTGAGCAGGAAAGATAAAGTTGTTGAATATTTTCCTATGCCAGAAAAATTGATGGCTGGGCTTAAATTGAGTCTGTGACAGGCTAGCATCCGGATCTTTTAAGTATCTATCGTGGTCCAAACAAAATTCACATCATACCTATGTGTTCATCCAAAATGGCAGCCACAAAATGGTGGCCACCAAATGGCAGCCATGCTGCTAAGCGTTGGGAAGAAAGAGGATGGTAGAAGTAACTTTACATCTCTGATGAGGTAACTTTAAATTGTTCTTAATTTTCATTTTAAGAAAAGCCTCAATGACCTTCAATTATAGGAGGCACCCTATCTTGTACTTATCTTCTCCCTGCCTCCTTGTAAATCATGAAGCACCATTGATTTGAGGTTTTTCAGACGTGCTCTTTGAGCAAATAACAAAAAATGAGGGATTTTTTTTCCGAGTTATGACAAGGAAACTTTTGGGATAATGGGAAGCCCTGAGCAGGAAAGATAAAGTTGTTGAATATTTTCCTATGCCAGAAAAATTGATGGCTGGGCTTAAATTGAGTCTGTGACAGGCTAGCATCCGGATCTTTTAAGTATCTATCGTGGACCAAACAAAATTCACATCATACCTATGTGTTCATCCAAAATGGCAGCCATAAAATGGTGGCCACAAAATGGCAGCCATGCTGCTAAGCGTTGGGAAGAAAGAGGATGGTAGAAGTAACTTTCCAACAATTTTTTTTTATTAAAACTACTTTTTTAAATAAAAAATAAAAAATGACGCAATGGGATGGGATGGAGACTCGAACTGGCACTAACAGGAGCATCTGGACTCATGGTGCCTACGAAAGGTTGTAGATATTCTGTTATGCTTTTTAAAAATAATATTTTATTCATTTTCCAATTTTACATTTAAGTGTTTAAAAAGCAACGTGGTGACTGGGTTAATCAATAGTTCGATAACACAGTCTTTAATGCAAGTCTCAGGTTACAACATCAAATATTTCTTCTCTTTTTCCCTTAACACTTACTGTCTCGTACTCCAGCTAGTACAGTTCTTATTATATCAACTCAGTAAAAACATCATTATTACATTTATCAATAATTTTTTAGCTTATAAGCTATAAGATATTCTGTTATGCTTATCATTCTGTAATTTACTGAGATGGGCGGCTGTAGAAATCAATCAATCAAACAAACAAATAAATAAAATCCTTAGCTGATAGCATGGTATTGGCAAGGTTTGCTATTGGTCATTGGAGTTTGGCCAATTTCTTCTTGTGAAGGACCTTAGTCCTCAACTTACGACTGGTCACTTAATGACTGCTCAAAGTTACAACAGACATCCCAGAGGTACTCATTCAGAGCCCAGTTCTGAAGTTTCGATGCTCCTGTCTGGTTAGTTGACCGCATTTTAAGTGCTTGGCAACCTCCCTACATTATGGCTATTTGCAGCATCCCTTGGTTGTGTGTCAGCTAATTTACAACTTTTTTTTTGCAGAAAATCAGCATTTACTTCTGGTTTTTCAGGCAAAATATCCCATAGCACACCATGGATTCATTTAATGACTGCCGCAAATAAAAGTCAAAAAATTGGGTTGGTCATGGGATGACTGGATTTGCAGCCATCTTGACTTATGACCATCAAGGGCAGGCTCCATTATGGTCGTATCTTGAGGACTGCCTGTATATGGATTTCAGACACTTTGCACTGTGAAAATTTTTAATATTTTGCCTACAGGCAGATTTTTGTTAAGTTTCATGGTAAGGGACCATAGAAACATGCTAAATAAGTAAGTAAACTGTTAAATGAGGACCCAGATTGTTGGGGGCAATAAGCTGACTTTGTAATAATGCCGCTTGGGGGGGGGGGCGAAAGCCCTAATAAGCAGGCATATACATAGAAAGAAGGCTATTGCTAATCACATTTGATTTGTGCTTAGATTTTAAGCTGCCCTGAGTCTTCAGAGAAGGGCGGGATATAAATGGGATTAAAATAAAATAAATAAAAATAAAACATTGAATTTTTGACTTATAATATTTCTGATCCTAACTGGGTGACTTATAATTCTTATCAGAAGGACACTATGTATGTATTTTTCTCAATTCATTGTATTGTGTAAAGTCAAATTCTTTGGCTAGCCAGGCAGCACATATATATGGTGGCCTAGTGGTAAAGATGTTTGAAGGTTGAGAGTTCAATGCTAGGTATCAGCAGATGTTTCTCTCTCAGGGTCCAAAAAGAAAATATTTACTGTGAACATCAAGGCATCAAGAAAGGAATCCAGCCAGTAAATGCTCAGCTCCACTCAGCTTTCCCGACTCTACCCCAACCTAGCAGTTCGAAAGCACGTAAAAATGCAAGTTGAAAAATAGGGACCACTACGATGGGAAGGGAACAGTGTTCCGTGCACCTTTGGAGTCTAGTCATGCCGGCCACATGACCACGGAGACGTCCTCGGACAAGCGCTGGCTCTTCGGTTTTGAAACAGAGATGAGCACCGGCCCCTAGAGTCGGAAAACGACTAGCACGCATGTGCGGGGGAAGCTTTACCTTTACCTTTACCTTTTTAGGGTCATAAAAAAGAAGAATAGAATAGAATAGAATAGAATAGAATAGAATAGAATAGAATAGAATAGAATAGAATAGAATAGAATAGAATAGAATAGAATAGAATAGAATAGAACAAGATAGATGATAGATAGATAGATAGATAGATAGAAAGAAAGAAAGAAAGAAAGAAAGAAAGAAAGAAAGAAAGAAAGAAAGAAAGAAAGAAAGAATGAATAAGGGTCACAAGCAGTCGCCTACTTTAGGAATCACTCTACATTATTAATATATTAAAAATTCGGAATTCAAAATCTGAACTTTAGAATCACTAAACAAATAGTTGTAAGTTGGGAACCACCTGTGGTTGTATTAAGTCCTTATACCTGTAAGTTGTATTTACACCCCATAAATTTTTTATTTTTTATTTTATTTTTATTACATTTATATCCTGCCCTTCTCCGAAGACTCAGGGCAGCTTACAAGCTTAGCAGTAGCCTTCATTCTATGTATATGCCTGCTTGTTAGGGCTTTTGCCCCCCCCCCAAGCGGCATTATTACAAAGTCAGCTTATTGCCCCCAACAATTTGGGTCCTCATTTTACCTACCTCGGAAGGATGGAAGGCTGAGTTAACCTTGAGCCTGGTGGGACTCGAACCTGCACTAATTGCAGGCAGCTGGTGTTACTTAAGGAGGCATTAGCCCACTGCTCCACCAAGGCTCATGCCAACCTATTGACTTCAATGGTGTCTACTGCCATGAAATCTGGTGGACCTCGACGACCGAATGGTATTCCTTCAGAACAAATGCAAATACGATTACAATTTTAGATACACTTCGCCTTCAGGATCTCGGAAGTTAAGTTGCCTCTTGAGAATTATACAGGATCCGCTTTTGTTTGGGAAGGGTTTGTTTGAGTCAGGACATGCACCATAAAAAAAAAAGGCATGTGGGAACAAGTTTGCAGATCAACAACCTTTATTAAATGCTGGCAGGGTGTTGAAGTAGTAGAACAAAACAAAGATAAGTGCTATCTCAAAGACCTTTGTTTCAGGTAGTTTTGAAACTGTGTTCATTTCCAGTTGTAATTTTAGTGTTTAATGCAGACTGAGGACACGTTATATTGCCTACCTATCTGTAAATAGATACACTAACACATTTTAGAGTTCCCTTATCAATCCTTTTTCAGATTTGTCTAGTTCTCTCAGGCAGTGCAATGGCTCAGTGGTTAAGACATTGGTTAATGTTTGTTTGTTTATTTATTTATTTATTTATTTATTTATTTATTTATTTATTTATTTATTTATTTATTTGGATTTATATACCGCCCCTCTCCCAAGGGACTCGGGGCGGTGTACAGGGCAATTAAACACTATGAGCAACACATAATATACAAAAATTAAAATGAAATTAAACCAAATAGCCCTAAACAATAAAACACATTCTAAAATTTAAAATTTTTAAAATTTAAGATCTAAAATCCCAGTCCCTCAGTCTAGGCCGGCAAGTTCAAATAGCCAAGTCTTCAGGTCACGGCGGAAAGAGCGAAGTTCGGGAGCCATCCGGAGCTCAACAGGGAGCTGTTTCCAGAGGGCAGGCACGCCCACAGAGAATGCTCTCCCCCTGGGGGCCGCCGGTCAGCACTCCCTGACCGGTGGCACCCTGAGGAGGCCCTCTCTGTGGGAGCGCACAGGACGATGGGAAGTTAACGTCGGCAAAAGGTACTCCCGTAAATAACCCAGACCCATGCCATTTAGGGCTTTATAGGTCATCACCAGCACCTTGAATCTCACCCGGAAGACAACTGGAAGCCAATGCAGCTCACGGAGCAGAGGTGTTACATGGGAGTATTGGGAGACCCCCATCACAACTCGCGCGGCTGCACTCTGCACCAGCTGGAGCCTCCGAGTGGTATTCAAGGGCAGCCCCATGTAGAGAGCGTTGCAGTAGTCTATCAGAGAGGTCACGAGCGCATGAGTGACTGTGCGTAGGGCATCTCGGTCCAAGTAGGGCCGCAACTGGCGCACCAGGCGAACCTGGGCAAAAGCCCCCCTGGTCACAGCTCCTATATGATCTTCAAAACTGAGCTGTGAATCAAGGAGGACACCCAAGTTGAGAGCCTTCTCTACGGGGGGTAACACCTCACCCCCTATAGATAAAGATGGAATAGAGTGGACAAACCGAGATGCCGGTATGCACAGCCACTCGGTCTTGTCAGGATTTAGACGAAGCCTGTTCCTCCCCATCCAGACCTTCACCGCCTCCAGGCAACGGGACATCACGGAGAGGGCATCACTGGGTTGATCTGGGGTGGAAATAAAAAGCTGGGTATCATCAGCGTACTGATGATTCCCCACCCCAAAACCATGAATGATCTCACCCAGCGGCTTCATATAGATGTTGAACAGGAGGGGCGAGAGGACCGACCCCTGAGGAACTCCACAAACAAGAGGCCTCGAGGCCGACCTCTGTCCCCCTGCCAACACCGACTGCGAACAACCCAGGAGGCAGGAGGAGAACCACTGTAAAACAGTGCCACCCACTCCCAACCCCCTGAGGCGCTGCAGTAAGATACCATGGTCGATGGTATCAAAAGCTGCTGAGAGGTCTAATAGGACTAGGACAGAGGAGCAACCCCTGTCCCGAGCCCTCCAGAGATCATTCACCAGTGCGACCGATGCCGTCTCCGTGCTGTACCCGGGCCTAAAGCCCAATTGGTAGGGGTCCAGATAATCCGCTTCCTCCAGGAACAGAGGAAGCTGATGAGCCACCACACTCTCAACAACCTTCGCTAAAAAGCGAAGGTTGGAGACCGGACGATAGTTGTTCAAAATGGCCGGGTCGAGGGCAGGCTTCTTGAGGAGGGGCCTCACCACCGCCTCCTTCAAGGCGACGGGGAAGCTACCCTCTCTCAAAGAAGCAGTTATTACTGCCTGGAGCCAGCCTCGTGTCCCCTCCCGAGCTGCATAAACCAGCCAGGAGGGGCACGGGTCCAATAAACAAGTGGTGGAACTCAGCTTCCCCATGATCCTGTCCACTTCTTCCGGAGTCACAGGATCGAATTCTTCCCAAGTAATGTTCCCAAGACCGCTCGATTCCCCATCGTCAGACTCTGCCCAGTCGGAGTCCAAGCCGGCCCGAATCTGAGCGATTTTATCCACCAGATATTGACTAAATTCCTCGGCACGACCCTGCAAGGGCTCCTCCCTCACCTCCTGATTCAGGAGGGAGCAGGTCACCCCAAACAGGGCAGCTGGGTGATTATCTGCGGACGCAATGAGGGCAGCGAAGTAATTAGACTCAGGAGTTGAGTGGCTTGCGATGGGGTGAGCTCCTGTTCCTTGCTCCAGCTCCCCCCCCCCAGCAGTTCAAAAACATGCAAATGCGAGTAGATAAATAGGTACCACTTTGATGGGAAGGTAACAGTTGTCCATGACGTCATGCAGGCCAGATGACCGTGGAAATGTCTAGACTAGAGACAGCGCTGGCTCCATGGCCTTGAAACAGAGATGAGTAGGCAACGACTAGTGGAGTAAAATCCGCAGGAACTCCTTTACTTAGTTCTCTCTTTTTTATGTATAATAATTGTATTTATTTACTTACTTACAGGACTTACATAGCCGCCTATCTCATCCAAAGATTTTAGACAGCTCACGGCAATCCATTAAAAAATATTTTAGATTCTTCCTTTTTTTTAAATGGAATTTTGTTAAAGTCTTGTCTGTCATCTTGAATGCTGGGCAAACTCACAAGGATCTTGGTGTAATTCTACATGCAACTGTATTAAATGTTCATGAGGTCGGCAATATTTTTTTTCCAAGGTATGTATGCCAAATTAAAATGCTACACAGAAATGACTGTCTGGGGAAACATTCATACAATTGCACCAAAATTACATTATTAGAGGTGGGGACAAGTAGAAAACAGGTTGTAAAATATTCAGTTTGGAGATTCAGTGTAAAGGAAATTTATTGATAATATTTTCCTGAATTATTTCCCAAACTATATTAACTTTGTGAATCAAATTCAAGTCTTTAAAACAGAGACCTCCAGACTGAATAACCTGGATGGGTTTTGCATGCATAAAATTGTTCTTTCTTTCTCTCTCTCTCTCTTATATTTTTATTTATTGCAGGGCACATTCACATGATCTGTGCATCTATCTATCTATCTATCTATCTATCTATCTATCTATCTATCTATCTATCTATCTATCTATCTATCATTTATCTATCTATCTGTCTGACTGTCTATTGATCTATTGATCTGTCATCTATCTATGTCATCTATCACCTACTTATCTATCTATTAAACTGTTATCTATCACCCATCTATCATCCATCTCTCTCTCTCTCTCTCTCTCTCTCTCTCTCTCTCTCCCTCCCTCCCTCCCTCCCTCCCTCCCTCCCTCCCTCCCTCCCTCCCCAGGCTTTGTTTCTTGTGGTACCTTGTCAATTTGTACCTTCACAGAGGGAAACTGCGTGCATGTGCAAGCGTGCATGAGGGGAGAAATTGGTGAAATCACTAGCTGCTTGTTCTGATTCTCCTTGTGCCAAAGGGGGGGGGAATAAATACATAACCACTGAGCATTTAACCTTCCAGTGGAATAAAGAGCAGTGAAGTGTCTGATGGACCATCCCCACTTTCTTTCTTATGTTCTACTTAGTAATTTCCTTTCATTTCCTTAAATTCCTTTGGGTCATCTTTCAACATCAGAGTAAGATGAGGCTTCAAAGCTCTTTGGGGATTTTTTAATTAAGTTTTATTCTGCTGCAGAAAGTGCAAGAGGTGTTACCTAAGAAGGGAAGCCAGAGCTAAATAGGTGTTGCTTTTTTAAACCCAGCGATATCTTGATGTTTTCATAGCCTGCTATTAGATCATGCCAATCTGTTCCCTTTATTTATTATTTAATTAATTTATATCCTGCCTTTGGTGGCGCAGTGGTTAGAAAGCAGAGTTGCAAGCTGACTCTGCCCACAGCCTGGAGTTCGATCCTGACTGGCTCAAAGGTTGATGTCCATCTTTCTGAGGTAAAATGAGGGTCCGGAATATGCTGACTCCATAAACCACTTAGAGAGGGCTGTAAAGCACTATGAAGCGGTATATAACTCTAAGGACTATTGCTGTTGTTATTTATGTAAACAACTCGAGGCGGTAAATATATCTAATACTCTTTCCTCTTCCTGTTTTCCTCACAACTATCATGCGAGGTGACTTGGGCTGAAAGAGAGGCCCAAGAAAAAGAGAGAAGAAAAAAAATATTTTGAGAATTGCAAGCTTGATGTTATTCCTTTGAGTACATGTAGTCCTCAATTTACAACCCTTTGCTTATCGACTGTTCAAGTTAACAACAGCACTGAGAAAAGGGACTTACAACTGGTCCTCACTGTCCTTATGACTGTCACAGCATCCCCACAGTCAGACGGTCAAAACGTGGGTGCTTTATTTGATATCTGGGACACCTTTTTTTTTCCTTTTGTGTACACCGATCTTTGTTGTTGTTGTCGATAGTGCTGGATGTCTCTCTTTTTTTGTTTGGTTTGTTTGTTTGTTTCTCTGTTTTGTGTTTGATCTTTTATGATAAAACAAAATAAATATACTTAGACAACAAAAATTCCCAATCAGCGTACAATTTCCTAATTAAAGTTCTCTCTCTCTCTCTCTCTCTCTCTCTCTCTCTCACACACACACACACACACACACACAAATTTGGGGGGCTCGGCAATTGGCATGTATGGTTACAGCACTCAAGGTCATAAAATGGTCATCTGTGGCCTTCCCAGTCAGATTCTGACCAGCAAATCAATGGGAGAAGCTGGAGTCGCTTAACAAACGTGTGATTTACTTAAAAACTGCGGTGATTCACTTAACAACCCTGGCCAAAAAAAAAAAGATTGTACAATCAGGTGCGGCTCCTTTTAACAACCACCCTGATTAGCAATGGAAATTATCGTAAGTCGAGAATTAACTGTAAATGCAAACAAGAAACATAACCAGGAATACCAGTACTATCTCTCTTGTTAAACAGAATCTTAACAGAATAAGAGAGTTGGAAGGGACCCTGGAGGTCTTCTAGTCCAACCCCCTGCCCAAGCAGGAGACCCGGACAAATGGTTGTCCAGTCTCTTCTTAAAAACCTCCAGTGTTGAAGCACCCACAACTTCTGGAGGCAAGTTGTTCCTCTGATTAATTGTTCTCACTGTCAGGAAATTTCTCCTTAGCGGTCCTTGATGCTCTCTGAGCTTGGTTGCTTTGTTGCACACATTTCATTACCTTAACTAGGTAACATCATCAGTGCTAGTCATGATGATGTTACCTCGTTAAGGTAATGAAACATCTGCAAGAAAACACCCAAGCTCAGAGAGCACCAAGGACCCCACTGCTTTCCTCCTCCTCCTCCTCCTCACAAACCCCACTCCCTTCTAACACTGATGATGTTACTTATTTGGGCCATGAAAGGTCTGCAACAAAACAACCAAACTCAGAGAGGACCAAGGACCTTTCATTTTAACTCTGAGCTACTAATATTCTCCTTCAATTCCTGCTTAGTTCTAGGTTGCTTCTCTCTTTGGTCAGTTTCCATCCGTTGCTTCTTGTCCTGCCTTCTGGTGCTTTGGAGAATAGCTTGACTCCCTCTTCTTTGTGGCAGCCCCTGAGATACTGGAACATTGCTATCATGTCAACCTTCGTCCTTCACTTCATTAAATTAAAAAAGGTAAAGTTTCCCCCGCACATGTGTGCTAGTTGTTTCCGACTCTAGGGGCCGGTGCTCATCTCTGTTTCAAAGCCGAAGAGCCAGCGTTTGTCCGAGGATGTCTCCGTGGTCATGTGGCCGGCATGACTAGACGCCATAGGCTCACGGAACACTGTTACCTTCCCACCGTAGTGGTCCCTATTTTTCTACTTGCATTTTTAACTTACTTTTGAACTGCTAGGTTGGCAGAAGCTGGGATGAGTAACAGGCGCTCACTCTGTTATGCAGCACTCGGGATTCGACCCGTCAAACTGCCGACCATCTGATCGACAAGCTCAACGTCCTAACCCACTGAGCCACCGCGTCCCTATTTCATTAAATTAGACATACCCAATTTCTGCAACTGTTCTTCATATGTTTTATCCTCCAGCCCCCTAATCATCTTTGTGGCTCTTCTCTGAACTCTTTCCAGAGTCTCAACATCTTTTTTATATTGTGGTGGCCAAAACTGGAGGCACTATTCCAAGTGCGTTCTTACCAAGGCATTATAAAGTGGTATATCATGCTTCACGTGATCTTGATTTTATCCCTTGCAAGACTCAAACTATTTTTCCCTTCTTCTCTTTTTACTCTTTAGAAAACTACATCTATTACTTTCTGTCACCTTTTTTTTTTTGCTGGGCAAATTGCACCATGCTGTGATTTTCAGATGGTTGTAAATTTTCCCTTATGAGAAATGCAGGCAGAATCATTCAAAAATAATAATAAAGTAAAATAAAAATACTGCAATGAAATTTTGAAATTGAAATCGACGAAGCTACGTAGACTTTATGTCGTCTAAAATGAACATTCATGCTAATTTCATCCCTTTCTTCCCCAAAGCGAAGGAGCTGCGGGCATCTTGATGCGTACTTATTGCAGTTGTGTGGGATTTTTTTTTTAAAAAAAAACCACAAACAGACAAAAGCCTTGTTTCTGAAAATGTTTTTAATGGGAATCACCGAATCTCAAAGCAAATCTCAAAGGGATTGAGCATTTTCAGACTTTTTGAAATCCTCAGGATACTTCAGATCAGGGCTAATTTATAAAGGCCTTAAAATTGTTGTTTTTTTTCCGGGGGGGGGGCGTGTTTTGTATTTCCATTTTTTAAAAAAATGTAAACAAGTCTCTAGTCCTTCTGATAATGAAAGACAGGGTTTAAATTTCAGGCGTAATATTTTTCAGCAAAACTTCATATATGTAGATTTGGGGTGGATTTAGATCTTTTGTTTTTTTTTTGTTTTTTAATTTGGCCTATAATTAAAGGTGTTGATGTGATTGAGCCTTGAAAATTAGTTCAGAAAGTTTGACACTTGGCAGGATATCCCTTACCACGCTTTACCAGATATGGGGCAATAAGAAACCTGTCCTACTTCTTTTGAAGCCTCTGGTGAAATTTTTATCTAAGTCATCAGATTTAGCAATTTGTAGCTGATCTAATCTTTCCAGAGAATCCTTGCTCTCCAAATTGCATTCACCAGGTTGGCTTCGGTTAACCCTGAGTGTTCAACACACACAGCAGCAAAGTTACAAATTGTGACGTGTGATTTCCCCTTTCGTTTTTCTCCCTTTCTCCCCCCCCCACCCCACCCCGCTCTCGTTTTTGTACAACTTTTCATAGCCTCATTTGTCTGGAATCAAACAGATGTGACGATTTGCTTCACAATAGGTCTTTGTGAATCATATCATTGATTGCCCATGAAACTTCAGTAATTAACATTATAGGCAACTAAAGAGTCATGTCACCACCATTAATGTTCAACTCTATTATGAAAAGCGGGGAAAGCAACTTAATTCATCTGCGCTTTTTAATTAGCTTGTCTTCTTTCATTCCTGCTAGTCTAAATTGGCATGGAAAAGGAGAAAAAGAAAGAAAGACAGACAGACAGAAAGAAAGAAAGAAAGAAAGAAAGAAAGAAAAAGAAAGAAAGAAAGAAAGAAAGAAAGAAAGAAAGAAAGAAAGAAAGAAAGAAAGAAAGAAAGAAAGAGGGACTGGAGGCTAAAACATATAGGGAATGGTTGCTGGAATTGGGTATGTGTAGTTTAATGAAGAGAAGGGTGAGGAGTGACACGATAGCAGTCTTCCAATATCTCAGGGGCTGCCACAAAGAAGAGGGAGTCAAGCTATTCTCCAAAGTGCCTGAAGGCAGGACAAGAAGCAACGGATGGAAACTAGTCAAGGAGAGAAGCAACCTAGAACTAAGGAGAAACTTCCTGACAGTTAGAACAATTAACCAGTGGAACAACCTGCCTCCAGAAGTTATGAATGCTCCAAGACTGGAAGTTTTTAAGAAGAGACTGGACAGCCATTTGTCTGAAATGGTGTCGGGTTTCCTTCCTGAGCAGGGGGTTGGACTAGATGACCTCCAAGGTCCCTTCCAACTTATTATTATTATTATTATTATTATTATTATTAAAGAAAGAAAGAAAGAAGGGAAGGAAGGAAGGAAGGAAGGAGTGAGAAAGGAGGAAGGAAGGAAGGAAGAGACACAGAGGGAGGGAAGAGGAAGGAAGAAATGAAGAAAGAAAGGGTGGGAGGGAGGGAGAGAGGGAGGGAGAGAGGAAGGAAGGAAAGGAAGGAAAGAAGGAAGGAAGGAAAAGAGGGAGTGAGCAAGAGAGGGAGGGAGGAAGATTAAAACTTTTAAGTAAGTTGTTTCTTGCAAATAATTTTCAGAATGAAAGTTTATAAGCTGGTTTAAGAAGATCCTACTTGGACTAGCAACAGTTTGAAAAGAATTCAGATAACTGTATCCACCCATTGGACAATTTTTTTTAAAAAAAATCCCATTTATATACATAGAATGACGGCTACTGCTAAGCTTGTAAGCCGCCCTGAGTCTTCGGAGAAGGGCGGGATATAAATGGAATTAAAATAAAATAAATAAATAAAAATAAATAAATAAATATCCCGCCCTTCTCCGAAGACTCAGGGCGGCTTACAAGCTTAGCAGTAGCCTTCATTCTATGTATATGCCTGCTTATTAGGGCTTTCACACACACACCCAAGCGGCATTATTACAAAGTCAGCTTAATTGCCCCCAACAATCTGGGTCCTCATTTTACCTACCTCGGAAGGATGGAAGGCTGAGTCAACCTTGAGCCTGGTGGGACTCGAACCTGCACTGATTGCAGGCAGCTGGTGTTACTTAAGGAGGCATTAGCCCACTGCTCCACCAAGGCTCCTTTTTCTGTTTTCTTTTTTTCCTGTTGCTGTGTCCTCTCACCTTTCTTTTCCAAGAAAGCAATGGCTAATCCCTTTGCTTTTTGTGGGATATATCTTCCTAGACATATATACTTTTATGTCTATGGAGATTCTCAGTCATCCAGGTCACGGTTGCCCCAAAAGTGCTTTTTCAAGAGGCAACTGGACCTTTTTTTTTTTTCTCTTTGAAGACGTTTCGCTTCTCATCTAAGAAGCTTCAGTGTATATAAAATATATCATGACATAGTATCTATAAATAATAGAATTTTATATCTTTGTATGTAAAATGCATGAAGGCGTATATAAAACAAGTACACATGCGTGCACGTAAAATAAAATACATATGTACGTATGCATAAATATACATATGCATATATAAAATAATGTAACATCGTATGTCCATACAAATAAAAAATGAAATATAAAATAATAATTTCAGAATAATGTCAAATAATGCACACACTTTTATATATGCGTACAAAAAGTACACAATATAGCACACTGTATTATATATTATATTGCATAATGTATATTCTCGTGACCTCTCGTCTAGACTACTGCAACGCTCTCTACATGGGGCTGCCCTTGAGGACCACCCGGAGGCTCCAACTGGTACAGAATGCAGCCGCGAGAGTTGTGTTGGGAGTCTCCCGATACTCCCATGTCACACCTCTGCTCCGTGAGCTGCATTGGTTGCCAGTTGTCTTCCAGGTGAGATTCAAGGTACTAGTAATGGTGTTTAAGGCCCTACATGGCATGGGTCCGGAGTACCTTAGGGAACACCTGCTGCTGGCATCAACTTCCCTTCGCCCCGTGTGCTCCCACAGAGAGGGCCTCCTCAGGGTGCCACCGATCAGAGAATGTCGATTGGTGGCCCCCAGGGGGAGAGCATTCTCTGTGGGTGCCCCGGAGCTATGGAATCAGTTACCGGTTGAGCTCCGGATGGCGCCCGATCTTCACTCTTTCCGTCGCGATCTAAAGACATTCTTATTTGAACAAGCCAGCCTGGCCTGATGGGGGATGGGTGGGGTTTTTATTGTTATTTTAATATTTGTATTTACTGTTTTTAGTGGGCATATATTTAATCCTTTTTTAACTTTTGTAACTCTGTATTTTTTATGCTTGCCCTGTTCACCGCCCTGAGTCCTTCGGGAGAAGGGCCGTATATAAATATAATAATAATAATAATAATAATAATAATAATAATAATAATAATAATAATAATAATAATAATAATAATAACATTACATTACATTATATTATATTATAATAAGCCATAGGAGTGGTATAGGCTCTCCTGCTTGAGCAGGGGGTTGGACTAGAGGGCCTCCAAGGTCCCTTCCTCACACTGTTATTCTATTATTCTGTGCTGGGAGAAAATGATTGCCTCTTTGATTCTGTGAAGAGACAATGATTTGTAGGCTAAATAATAATGCAGATAAGAATCTCTGTTTCTCTGTCTCTCTTCTGACAGCCTCATTTAAATACTTCGACAAAGTTGAAGGTGGCTTCAACATAAAGTGCAGAGAAGAGCAACAAAGATGATTGGGGGACTGGAGGCTAAAACATATAGGGAACGGTTGCTGGAATTGGGTATGTCTAGTTTAATGAAGAGAAGGGTGAGGGGGGACACGATAGCAGTGTTCCAATATCTCAGGGGCTTCCCCCAAAGAAGACACAGTCAAGCTGTCCTCCAAAGCCCCTGAGAGCAGGAGAAGAAGCAACGGATGGAAACTAACCAAAGAGAGAAGCAACCTGGAACTAAGGAGAAATTTCTTGACAATGAGAACAATTAATCAGTGGAACAATCTGCCTCCAGAAGCTGTGTATGCTCCAACACTGGAGGTTTTTAAGAAGAGATTGGACAACCGTTTGTCTGGGTCTCCTGCCTGAGCAGGGGGTTGGACTGGAAGACCTCCAAGGTCCCTTCCAACTCTGTTCTTCTTTATTCTGCTTTATCTGACCTGTTAATCACTGGCATTCCAGCTCAAAATGGATTGAAACAATAATACCTTTTGACACTCAAGTGACATTTATGACTTACAACCAGGGCTTTTTTTCTCATAGAACACCCAGAATGGAGTTCCAGCACCTTTTTTGGATGGAACCTTGTAGGGTAGGCAAGGCGGGTTGTATGACATGTGTGAGTTCCGGCACCTTTTTCTTTTACAAAAAAAGCACTGGATAGATAGATAAATAGATAGATAGATAGATAGATAGATAGATAGATAGATAGATAGATAGATAGATAGATAGATGGCTTTTTTCTCATTGAATGCTCAGAACGGAGTTCCGGCACCTTTTTTGGATGGAACCTTGTAGGGTAGGCAAGGCGGGTTGTATGACATGTGTGAGTTCCGGCACCTTTTTCTTTTACAAAAAAAGCACTGCTTACAACCACGATTGCAAACAGTTTCCATTGCTAAGTGTTGTCGTCATTAACTGAGTCGTCATGTGATCGGACCCAATTTGATGACCATTCATACATGGTTGTTCAGTGGATCCGACAGGGTCCCGTCGAGCAATCTGCTGTAGAACAAGTTTGTTTCTTTAAAAAGAGACAGGATTTTGACAGGTTCATACACATTATTAAAAAAGATTGCAGGAAATATAGCTGGATGTGTTTGTTATGCATAAGTTTTATCATACAAGATGAATGCTGATCTAATTTAAACAGCCAATCAAAGCAAGATTTGATCTCAAATGCTACTTAAGGGCCGAAATTTGGGACTGCAATAAACATTTGTCAGAAGAGGAAATTGCAATTTTTTTTTAATATCTATTGATGGCTCCACCAGGGATTTCAGCTGCTTTTTCTCAAGCAAATGTTAGCCTACTTTCACTGAGATAATGTTCATAAGGCCTTGATTAATTAATATAAATATATTTCACAGAGGGATTATACATTCCTGGTTCGATGCTTTGACGTATTGAAATCAGATTGCAAGGGAACTGGCAGTTAACACCCTATTCCAATCTAGCTTCTATAGTTTCTCACCATTGGATACCCCTTTGTTTAATCACCTTGGGGATCTGGGATACTTGATTTTAAGGGAATATTTTAAAGTTGATAGGGGAGCCATTGCAATCTGTAGCTTTGCTTTATAGCTTCAAACCAAATATGGTAGTCCTTGAAATGAAATGAAATGAACCTTTATTGTCAAAGTACAACTATGTGTACATTGAGATCAGCTGAGCCTCCCTTTGTGCTCCCACCCCTCAACACACAGTGACAACAAACCCTCCATCTTACTACACCATGTGAACCAACTACACCACACACCGGCCTCCCAAGTCAATTCTGCATACAATTCACAAAAGTTATTTCTCATTCAAAAGCCTAACAGCCCACGGATAAAAGCTGTTCTTCAGCCTGTTGGTGCGGCTGGCTATACTCCTATATCTCCTACCCGATGGTAGGAGAGTAAAGAGGTACCGACCAGGGTGTGAGTCATCCCTGAGAATTTTCCTCACTCTTCCAAGGCAACGGGGCCTGGCGATGTCATCCAGTGGTGTCAGGGGACAGCCCACAATGTCTTGTGCTGTGCTCACCACCCTCTGTAATACTTTCCTATCCACGGCTGTCAGACCAGCATACCAAACCACAATACCATAGAGGACCATAATACCACAATACCATAGAGGACGCTATCTATAGTAGACTGGTAAAAGAGGGTCATTAGCCGTTGTTCTACCCTGTTCTTCCGCAAGACCCTGAGAAAGTGAACTTGCTTTACGACTACAGTTGGAACCAGAATTTCTGCTTTTGAAGCACCCAAATTTTGACCACATGACCATGTGGATGGTGTGACAGTTGTCTGGTTGTAACTCACATTTTGCGGTGCCACTGTAATTTCAAACGATGGCTAAACAAATGGTTGGAAGTTAAGGACTACCTTAAGAGTTAGCTTCTTGGCCAACAGAAATGGCTCCAGGTAATCACTGCCTTAAAATTATGTTCTATGACTGACTGATGACAGGTGCAATTAAAAACAGAATGTTTGTAGATACAAAATACGCCACATATTGTAAAAACGTAGATTGATGATTTGTCTCCTTGCCTGCATTGTAATTTTTATCTACAAATTCTAAGATATTGCAGATAAAGTCATGTTTTTTTTCTTATCAGATTGGGTGGCCCGGTGTCATTTGCCAAAGCTACCTTAGACATTAAAATAATCAAAGGGGATTCCCTAATTGAATATGACACATATTCCCTGTTTACTCAAGTCTACATTAATTTTATTCTTTACAATATCCTCTTTATACGCACTGTGTAATCACTTATGACTATAGCATCAGTAAATCTAAACTTGAAACTGTAAATGCATTCCAGCATGCAGTGAAACTTTGTAGGTTGCAGTTGTGAATATAGGCAATCCTTGACTTTGCTTGTCAGAAAGTTGCAAAAGGGGGATCGCATTGCTCCAGGACTCTGCAACCGTCATAAATATGAGTCAGTTGCCGAGCGTCTGATTTTTGATCACGTGATCATGGGAATGCTGCAACAGTTGCGTGAAAAATGGTCATCAGTCACTTTTTTCACTGCCGTTGTAACTTTGGACAGTCACTAAATGAATTGCTGTATGTCAAGGATTGCCTCTATAACAGAAGAGGGAAATTATTCAGTACCTAGCTGGAGAGAACCGTCATGTTTATACTTGATTTTAATTACACATAAATAATATATAGTCAAAGTTCATTTTTGTCTTTGTTCCATCTATTTGTTGGCGTGCTGCTGTGCAGACCGCAGAGACATCCAATTGGTCATGTGCCATCAAATTGGTGCTGATTCTTAGCAACCACAAATTCAGGCTTTTTCCATCATCTCGTTTACATTTTTTTTTACTAGGTAAAGGTAAAAGGTAAAGGTTCCCCCACACATGTGTGCTAGTCGTTTCCAACTCTAGGGGCCGGTGCTCATCTCCGTTTCAAAGCCGAAGAGCCAGCGCTTGTCCGAGGATGTCTCCGTGGTCATGTGACCGGCATGACTAGACGCCAAAGGCGCATGGAGCGCTGCTACCTTCCCACCGTACTGCTCCCTATTTTTCTACTTGCATTTTTATGTGCTTTCGAACTGCTAGGTTGGCAGAAGCTGGGACGAGTATCAGGTGCTCACTCTGCTACGCGGCACTCGGGATTCGACCCACCAAACTGCCGACCTTCTTTTTTTTTTTTTTTTTTATTGAAAAGTTTTAAAAAATACAATTTTCCTTTAAGAAACCCCCCTTCCCCCTCCCTCCTCCCCTCCCTACCTCCCCCCTATCTCCCCCCCTCCCCCTCTCCCTCCTCCCTCCCCTGCCTCCCCCCCTCTACTTCACCTCCTCCCCCCCTCCCCCCCCTCCGACTTCCCAGAGCAAAATACAAGGTATATATCTAAAAAGCAATCATAAACAATCATATACTAACAATTATAAACTCTAAAATCCATCACTCTCTAGCTTATATAAAGTAAACCAATCCTTAACAATACTAAATATATATAAAAAACTAAAATAAAAGAAAACTAGCATCATTCCCATCTATGTTCTTCCACATTTCCCTATTACCTAAACATATTCTCATTTACACATCACAAACACCTATCCCTATTAACCTCTCTAGCCAAAATAGACTATAATAGATAGTTCTTACACAAATTAACCCGCATTAACCCACAAAACTTTCTTCCTCTTCCTCTGTAATAAATTGTCCATTAATTCCAAATTAAAGATTCTGTTGCCATACATATCATCCCAAAACTTTTAAAAACACAAGTACCACTTGTCTATAAGTATATTGTGGAAGTTCCATAGATTTCTGCTGGTCTTATTTTTTTGTCTTTTTTGAGCGTTTTAAGGCAGCACGCGTCACCCTCTGTTCTCTAATATCATCCAAAAGAGTTGCAGCTTGAACTCCTCCTGTACCCTTCTCGTCTATCAGTCCATCTTCATCCTCTTGATGTTCTCCTTCTCCAGATCCCTCTGCAGCTTCCAGAAGTGTTGATGGGGTTACATTTAAAACATTGTTGTAAAAGTCATGCGCTTGCTTCACATTACCCAAACAGTACCTTTTGCCATCATACATGAAGCTCAGCCCAGCTGGGATCTCCCATCTGAACCTTATATCCCTTTGCTTGAGCTCTTGCACAAGAAAAATAAAATCCTTCCTTCTCTTTAAGATCTTTGGAGGAATTTCTTTTAGAACCAAAACTTCTTGACCAGCAATCACAACTTTGGTATCATAGGCAGCTTGTATAACTTCATCTCTAACTTCCCTTTTTACAAAATAAACCACCACATCTCTAGGCAACTTTCTCTGTTTAGCAATCCACGAATTCACACGAAACACTTTGTCCATACCTTGTTTTATTTCAGATGCTGGATGATTCAATACCCCCTCAAAAGCCTCAGAAACCAGCTGCTTTAAATCTTCCTTAATATTCTCTTTTAGGCCTCTAATTCTCACAGCAAACTGCATCTGGTAAAATTGGGCCAGACTCTGTTCACTATCCATTTTGTCTTTTAAATCTTCAATTTCCAAAACTTTTGCTTCTAATATAGCATTCTTTTGAGTCAAGTCTTGCACTTGATCATCCAGCACCTCCACACATTTAGCAACTTTATGCACTGAGGACAAAATGTCTGCCTTCATCTCTCTAAGTTTCTGTTCCATCCTTTCTTCCATTCTCTGCTCCAATTTCTCCAATTTCTCCTCCATCTGTGCAAATTTAGCACCCATTGACTCCAGAATTAACTGGGTATGTTTTTCAAGATCCTTCGAAGTCAATACATCAGGAGAATGCAACGCCTGCAGTAATGATTGTTGTTGCACCGGAGAATTTCCAGCACTCCGAAAAGTTCTAGGGGGAGGTTTAGCCGCCATCTTTTACTTACAATTGTGACGCACTTTCACTTTAAGTTTTAAGCAAAGTCCATCAAGCTTGAGAGTAAAATAAAATAATCTTCTTCATCTCTTCATCTTTCCCTCTTGTACTGCTCTGCCTGCTCTTTTCCTTTCATGGTCTCTCCTTCAAGCAGGGATGGTCGCAGACGCCTGGCTCTGCTCCATAAAGTCCGGAGCAGAGACGCTAGCCAGCTGGGAGCAGCCCAGGCTACGGGGGAGTTCAATCCTTCAGCCGCCCAAGCTCCAAGCTCAGGCGGCCCCGGAGAACTCAACCCCCACCTGGGGGCTCACCCCCTCCTCTTCTCCCGAGGAGGGGGCTTCAAATTCGCCCGAACAGCTGATCGGCGCTGTTTCGGGCGAAAAATCACACAGCTGAGCTGCGGGCAGCCCGGGAAGGCTGTCTCCGGCGCCGCGGAGCCACCGGAAGCCCAAACTGCCGACCTTCTGATCGACAAGCTAAGCATCCTAACCCACTGAGCCACCGCGTCCCTTTTTTTTTTAAAGGTTTACTAGTTTATCAAAATATAAAGTACAAAGGAAAATGAAAATAAGGGGAAAATAAGGGAGGAAAGGGGAAAGAGGAAAAAGTGTAGGATAAAAGGGGAGTGGGGATAAAAAGAAAGACCATCGACTTCTGACTCTTTTTAGTGCAATTAAATAAGTTAATAACATTTGCAGCCTCCACTTTTTTTGCTTTTACGTAGCAACATATGCTAGCTGAATTATGGTCGGTCCCCAAATGTTACTGGGTTGGAATTTAAATAACCCGAAACAAAATGGTATAGGGTCTCCTGCTTGATCAGGGGGTTGGATTAGATGACCTCCAAGATCCATTCCAACACTGTTCTTTTGTTATTATCAACAGTTCTATCTATCAAATCGGCAAAACCCAAAGTCAAAGTTTCATTTCCCCCCCCCCCCCCCACCTCAGGCACAAAGTCCAGAAGTGGTTTCCAAGTAAAAAGAAAGTTAGTTCTTTAGTTAAAGCAGTCAATTTAGCCATCTCTGCTAACTCCATCAGACTTTTTCCCATGTTGATCTGTCCCTAACCTGGTCTTTAGGAACTTCCAGTCCTGGACATAACACCATTGAAAGTCCATCCACCTTGCTGCTAGTCCTCTTGACTTTCTCTTTCTTTCTTTCTTTCTTTCTTTCTTTCTTTCTTTCTTTCTTTCTTTCTTTCTTTCTTTCTTTCTTTCCTTCCTTCCTTCCTTCCTTCCTTCCTTCCTTCCTTCCTTCCTTCCTTCCTTCCTTCCTTCCTTCCTTCTTTCTTCTTTCAGAATTAAAGCCTTCTTGAGAGCGGAGGAGAAGTCATAAAGTCGTAACAACAGTTGTGAGCATGCAATGGAAAACCCATTTTGTAAAACGGGTTGGGACTTTGATCGTACAGTCATGGCCGCCATCTTGGTCTTTATAAATCTTTCCCTCCTGCCTCCCGCAAATCCAAGTATAGACGTTGGGCCAGGAAATGCTGTACATTCCTGCTCTTGTTATAGACTTTAAGTTGGTCTAAGGCAGCACCTCTGAACCTTTAGCAAATTAGTGAGTGGACTTCAACTCCCAGAATTCTCAGCAATGGCTTTGTTGGCTGTGGAATTCTGGAAGTCAGAGTCCATATACCTGGAAATTCCAAGAATGGAGAATTTAGCCAGTCCAGAATATGAATTTGGACTGGGCTTGCAATATTCCTCTCAGGAAAGAAAGATAGGAAAGATTAGAAAATAAAGCGTTCCACAAATCACTTAAACAAAGGAAAACAAATATTTTTATGGTGGTTACCACCATCCTTGCCAGCAACATTTTCATTTCTACACCATCCGTACTTTGCAGAGGAGAAACAGACTAGCAGAATTGGAAGGGACATTGGAGGTCTTCTGGTCCAACTATATCAGCCTATATCGACGCCCTTCTTTATTGTCCCTCACTCGTTGCTATACAGGTAGTCCTTGACTTAGGACCACAACTGAGTTGCGTGGTTAAGCAATATGTGTTAAGTGACTTTCGGCCCATTTTACCACCTTTCTTGCCACAGCTGTTGACTGAATCACTGCCCTTGTTAAGATAGTAACACGGTTGTTAAGTGAATTGGGTTTTCCCCCCATTGGCTTTGTTGGAAGGTCGCAAAAGGTCACATGGACCCGAGACATTGCAACCATGATAAATATAAACCACTTGCCAAGCATCTGAATTTTGATTAGGGGACCATGGGGGATGATGCTGCAACGGTTGTAAGTGCTCTTGTAACTTTGAACAGTCACTAAATGCAATGTTGTAAGTCGAGGACTACCTGTGCCTTGTTTTATTCTACAGACGAAGGCTTCCATCCCACCAAACCCGCCAAGCAGCTCATAAGCTTTATTAGAAATATGGATGTTGTTAGAAGCTAGCATGCTTCTCTCTCTCTCTCTCTTTTTTAAAAAATAAACCATCTTTTAAAATGTCTGATGGGGCAATGGAGGCACCTAGAGGGTGTTAAGGAGTGTTGGTAAGTATATTAGCACCATTGGATAACATCCTGGAGATCTTACAGATGGTAAGATAAGGAACCCATCAAACAGCACACAGGCAATTCTAGATTATCAGCGTGTGGTTTATAAAGGCATGTCTTTAATGAAACATGAAACGTTTGTTTCTTCATCAGCCGACTTTTTAGAAGGTTTGCATTTTCAAAAAAAAAAAGCAAAAAGGTGTCAAATATTTATTTTTATTTTATTTTTATTTATAGGCCCACCCGACTCCCAAACGACTCTGGGTGCCTTACGATTAAAAACCTACTCATTGAAACCCAAAAGTTCTTTCTCAAAAGGCAACTGGACTTTGTTTTTCCTGAAGGACCTTTCGCTTCTCGCTCAAGAAGCTTCTTCGGTTTTGAAGTTCAGTTCAGAGCCGAAGAAAAGAAAGCCCAGTTACCTCTTGAAAAAGCACCTTTGCCACAACCATGACCTGGGTGACTGAGAATCTCCATAGACATTCTGCTACTTATTAAAAGAAAAATGCAACACAACAGAAGTGGTAGGGAGGAGGAGGAGCAGAAATAGAAGAAGAAGAAGAAGAAGAAGAAGAAGAAGAAGAAGAAGAAGAAGAAGAAGAAGAAGAAGAAGAAGAAGAAGAAGAAGAAGAAGAAGACCCAAAATCGATTAGCTCTAACTAAAATAAAAGAAAGCAAAACACAATAAAAGAGAGCGGCTCCATCTTCATTCTGTCCCCAAGTCCTGGGAGAACCACCAAGTCTTCTCAATTTCTTGAATGACATAGAGGCTAAATGAATAAAGGTTGACTTTCTGGACTGACAAATAAACAACTGGGGAGGGAACATTCCAGAGAGTAGGAATTACAACAGAGTAGGTGCACATTCCTGGACCGGCAACATGGCATGCTTTAAGTGACGGGACCCAGAACACATCGATCCTTCTGGACCTCACTGGACAGGATAGGATGCCCCATCTACCATTCACTTCATTTCAAGTTTTTTTTTTTGGTTTTAAACTGAAGATAAGAAGTTCCTTAGACAGATTGGAGGTGGCATCAGATTCAGTTTAGCATGTTTCTCTATGCAAATGTGTGTGTGTGTGCGTGTGTGTGTGCGTGCGTCTGTGATCAAGACAGACATGTCCAGGTGTATCTCGAAAGAAATTTGAGGGAAGATCGGAGGTGGATTGTGGGAATGTAATTCCCGAGAAATGCAATCTGTAAAATATTTCAGCTTCAGTTTAAAACAAAAAACCTTGAAATGACGTGAATGGTAGATGGGGCATCGTAGGAGCGGCAAAAAAAAAAAAGTTAAGATGGTAGCTGGGACATTTTTAAATATGTTTCACGCAAGGAATGCATATAGAAAGAGATGGGACTTTCCCTGCATACTTGTTTCATCTATTGTCAACATTTTGACCTGGCACAGATCCCCCTGAATGACAAACATGACTAAATATAATTTAATTGGGCAGTTACTGATGTCTATCTAAAAGATTTGTTTAAATTCTTTAAGGATAGCCATCTTGGAAAGCAGAAAAACAAGAGCCAGCATTGAACATGCTCCATCACTCTGTTGAATGAATTGATATCCTACTATTGTTGGGTGTTTAGTACACTGTCATGGTTCCGACAGATGAAATTCTTCAAAAGAACTTCGAGGCATTGTTTACCTTAAAGAATCTTTATTTGAGTAGCATATCATCGGCACTAACACAACTGAAGCCAAAAACTGAGTTCCCGTCCCCTGAGCACATAGTATCAAAGCACAATTCCCTTCCCCAATTCACAGTCATAAATCACATTCTCCAATTAGTTTGAAATGTAGGCTTCTCCCCCAGCTCTCCAGCCTGCCAATTCTTATCATCTCTTATTTCAATAACCTTGGTTCTCACACTAGGTTCAATATTGCTATGTCTAGCTAAACTCTCGTGCACATTCCTCCCCCCAGCATCATCTAACTCCAAAAGTA
>NC_139515.1:84218194-84263194 GCF_947247035.1 Vipera ursinii | reverse complement strand
GCCATGGGCCTGACCCAGGTTATTGAGGGCCCTACTCACGAGGGGGATCATACTCTCGACCTGGTGTTCCTGTCTGGACAGTGGTTGGATGATCTGGGAGGGGGTTCTCCGTCCATCACCCCTCTGTCATGGTCAGATCATTACCTCCTGAGGCTGGTTTTCCGTCATGCCATCCCCCGCCGCTGGGCGACGGAACCGACCAGGTGGTTCCGCCCCAGGCGCCTAATGGACCCGGACCGGTTCCAGAGGGCGCTTGGGCCGATACCTATCACCCTTACCCACAGCCCAGTCGATGCTCTGGTGGAGGCCTGGGAAACGGCTGCCACCAGGGCACTCGACTGCGTTGTACCCATGCGACCTCTGACTCGGCGCAGATCCCGTTGGGCCCCATGGTTCTCTGTGGAGCTCCGGGAGATGAAGCGTCGGAGACGAGGTCTAGAGAGCGGTTGGAGATCCAGCCGGTCCGAATCCGACCGATTGCAGTTAAGAACCTTTATAAGGTCTTATCTTGCGGCGATAAGGACGGCGAAGTCTAACTACTTTGCCGCCCTTGTCGCGTCCGCAGATAATCGCCCGGCCGCCCTGTTTAGGGTGACTCGCTCCCTCCTTAACCAGGAGGTGAGAGAGGATCCCTTGCAGGGACGAGCCGAGGAGTTTAGTCACCATCTGGCGGACAAAATCGCTCTGATCCGGACCGGCTTGGACTCTGACTGGGCAGAGTCCGACGTGGAGGAATCAGGCGGTCTTGAGCATGTTATCTGGACTGAGTTCGACCCTGTTTCCCCTGATGATGTGGACAGGATCATGGGGAGACTGAGCACCACCACCTGTTTGTTGGATCCGTGCCCCTCCTGGCTAGCTTATGCGGCTCGGGAGGGAACACGAGGCTGGTTCCATGCAGTAATAACTGCTTCTTTGAAGGAGGGTGTCTTCCCTGCCGCCTTGAAGGAGGCGGTGGTGAGGCCCCTTCTCAAGTAGCCTGCTTTGGACCCGGCTGTTTTAAACAACTATCGTCCAGTCTCCAACCTTCGCTTTCTGGCGAAGGTTGTTGAGAGTGTGGTGGCGCATCAGCTCCCTCTGTTCCTGGAGGAGACTGATTATCTGGACCCGTACCAATCGGGCTTCAGGCCCGGATACAGCACGGAGACGGCATTGGTCGCGCTGGTGAATGATCTCTGGAGGGCTAGGGACAGGGGTTGCTCCTCTGTCCTGGTCCTATTAGATCTCTCAGCGGCTTTTGATACCATCGACCATGGTATCCTGCTGCGGCGTCTCAGGGGGTTGGGAGTGGGAGGCACCGTTTTATGGTGGTTCTCCTCCTACCTCCGGGGCCGCTCGCAGTCGGTGTTGACAGGAGGGCAGAGATCCGCCCCGAGGTCTCTAATTTGTGGAGTTCCTCAGGGGTCGGTTCTCTCACCTCTCCTGTTCAACATCTACATGAAGCCGCTGGGCGAGATCATTCGTGGTTTTGGGGTGGGGTATCACCAGTATGCTGATGATACCCAACTTTTTCTTTCCACCCCGAACCAACCCAGTGATGCCCTCTCCGTGATGTCCCGGTGCCTGGAGGCGGTTCAGGTCTGGATGGGGAGAAACAGGCTTCGTCTCAATCCCGCCAAGACCGAGTGGCTGTGCGTATCGGCGTCCCGGGTTAACCATGTTATTCCACCTCTAATGATGGGGGGTGAGGTGTTACCCCCCATTGATAGGGCTCGCAACTTGGGCGTCCTCCTGGATTCACGGCTCAATTTTGAAGATCACATAGGAGCCGTGACCAGGGGGGCTTTTGCACAGGTTCGCCTGGTGCGCCAGTTGCGTCCCTATCTGGACCGGGACGCCCTACGCACAGTCACTCATGCGCTTGTGACCACCCGTTTGGACTACTGTAACGCTCTCTACATGGGGCTGCCCTTGAAGACCACTCGGAGGCTTCAACTGGTGCAGAATGCGGCCGCGCGAGTTGTAATGGGGGTTTCCCGATACTCCCATGTAACACCTCTACTCCGCGAGCTGCATTGGCTTCCGGTTGCCCTCCGGGTGAAATTCAAGGTGCTGGTTATCACCTATAAAGCCCTACATGGCCTGGGTCCGGGATATTTGAGGGAACACTTGCTGCCGGCATCAAACGCCCTTCGCCCAGTGCGCTCCCACAGGGAGGGTCTGCTCAGGGTTCCGCCGGTGAGAGATTGCCGGCGGGTGACACCCAGGGATAGGGCCTTCTCAGTGGGAGCGCCTGCCCTCTGGAACCAGCTGCCGGTGGAGCTGAGACTCTGCCCCCGACCTCCGATCATTCCGCCGGGGCCTGAAGACCTGGCTTTTTCAGCTCTCGGGCCCAGACTGAGGAAGAATTTTTAATTTGGGGTTTTTTAACTGACTACAGGGTTAATTTAATACTTTTTAATTTGTTCTTAATTTTTGTATTTTGGATTTTTAATTCCCTGTAAACCGCCCTGAGTCCTCAGGGAATAGGGCGGTATATAAATATAACTAAATAAATAAATAAATAAATGCTGGCCACATGACCACGGAGACGTCCTTGGACAAGCGCTGGCTCTTCGGCTTTGAAACGGAGATGAGCACCGGCCCCTAGAGTCGGAAACGACTAGCACGCATGTGCGGGGGAACCTTTACCTTTACCTTTAGTCTAATGGAAAGGAAGGAGTAGGGATGACATGACAGCAGTCTCCCAATATCTTAAGGGGCTGCCACAAAGAAGAGGGGGGGGTCAAGCTATTGTCCAAAGCACCTGAAGGCAGGACAAGAAGCAACAGATGGAAACTAATCAAGCAAATTTCCTGATGGTGAGAAACAATCAGGAGAAGATCTTGTCTTCACAAGTTGTGGGTGCTTAGTAAGAGACTCCAAAGCTCTTCCTCCCAACATTTTTTCCCCTCAAGACTAAAGTCTAGTCTAGAGAAGAGTAGGACTAGGGGAGACATGATAGCAATATTTCAATATTCGAGGGGCTGCCCCAAAGAAGAAGGGGTCCATCTATTTTTCAATGCACCAGAAGGCAGCACAAGAAACAACGGATGGAAATGAAATGAATCTTGAAAGTTTGTTAAGAGTTTTTTCCTCTTTCCTTCTTAATAGAATAACAGAGTTAGAAGGGTACTCGGAGGTCTTCTAGCCCAACTCCCTTCTCAAGCAAGAAACCCTAACACCATTTCAGACATGTGGCTGTCTCAATCTCTTCTTTAAAAAGTCTATTACATATAAATGTAATAAAATAAAATAAAATAAATAGTTTTGGAGCACCAGGAGGCAAACCTTTCCACGGATTAATTGTTCTCACTGTCAGGAAATTTCTCCTTAATTCTAGGTTGGATTTTTCTTTGATAAGTTTCCATCCATTACTCCTTGCCCTATCCCAGGGGTGTCAAACTCAATTTCATTGAGGGCTGCATCAGCATTGCGGTTGCCCTCAGGGGCCTGGGTGGGTGTGGCCTGGGTGGGTGTGGCCTACTGGGCGGGCGTGGCTAGAGTGCGTATGGCCTACTGGGTGGGCGTGGCTAGCTCTACATCGTTTGCATACCAAGGGGGCCTATGGGGGCCTGGGCAGGAGTGGGACAGATCTGAGGGTCTCTGGCAGGAGCAGGGTCTCTGGGCCAGGGCCAAGGCAGTGGGGGCCGTTCCCTCACTGTTTCCAGGATGGCTTCACGGGCCGCATGAAACCACTTCACGGGCCGGATCTGGCCCCCGGGCCTTGTGTTTGACATGTCTGCCCTGTCCTGTAACATCCTGGTTGCGTTTGCACAAGATGGTCTACCACAGAGGTCCTCAACCTTTTGGGCACCATTGCTGTCTCAAAACCCATTTCAGCCCCCCCCCCCAACAGTGGGAAAAGAAACATGGATGTAATAAAGCCTTAATAGTATTTTCCTAGGCAGGACTTTGAGACAAAAAAATCCTAAACTGAATTCAGCTGATGGTGTTGACAGCTATATTCACACAGCGTACTTAAAGGTAGTTGCTTGTTGGAAGCTGTTATCAGTAGATATTCAGAAAGAAGTTCATAAAATTGGATGATAGGGTGATCCTGCTGTAAATCACATTAGTAAAATCAGTTGGCAGCTGATCAAAGTATAAATGTAGGATTTAGTGTTTGGGTAGATAGTGTATTATTTCTATATTATTGTAAATATGTCATCGTGTACATTGATCGTATGGTGCTTTTACTTTAGTTGTAAACTCAGCTGATCATTCCCCTTGCAGTTGGACCGTGCCATAAAACAACATTTCTTATTTTGTTGTTCGATTGCTGAATCAACCCACTTTCGGGATTTGAGCAATAGATTAGCAAATCAACCTCATCGAGTTTGCATAACATGCAAGGTTATTTAAAAACATTAGCAACAACCCAACGACTTGCAATCGAGCTTTGCACATTGTTAGAAATGCAGCTGCTAGATTTCATACAACTTGGTAGACCAGGGGTCCCCAACCCCTGGTTTGTGGACTGGTACCAGCCCGCGGCATGGTAGCAACCGGTCCGCATAAATAACCAAAACCCCATCCGTGGGATGCAGGCAGCACACAAAACCACACACCCTCTGGTCTGTGGAAAAACCTCTCTCCACGGAACTGGTCCCTGTGGAGACCTCTGTGGTAGACCATCTTGTGCAAACCAAGATGTTACAGGCCTCTTTTGTAGAACTCCTGCTGAACACTTGGAGATCAAGATCCTCTGCATTCTGGAAGGGAAGAAGATCCCTTGTGGTGTTTATGACATCTATCAGGAATGCAGATAGCCAAGAATTAATGTTTTTCTTTCTGAGATCCTTGGTGCTCTCTGAGCAAAGTTGTTTTCTTGCACACTTTTCATGACCCAACTAGGTCACATCCTCAGTGCTAGAAGGGAGTGGGGTTTGGTCTCTGTTTACTTACTAGTCCTGTCTGTGTCAGTGGGGGTGTTCTTAGTGGTTCCTTGATTAATAATAATAATAATAATAATAATAATAATAATAATAATAATAATAATAATAATAATAATAATAATAATAATAAAGTTGGAAGGGAACTTGGAGGTCATCTAGTCCAACACCCTGCTCAGGCAGGAAACCCTATCCCATTTCAAACAAAGGAGCCTTGGTGGAGCAGTGGGCTAATGCCTCCTTAAGTAACACCAGCTGCCTGCAATTAGTGCAGGTTCGAGTCCCACCAGGCTCAAGGTTGACTCAGCCTTCCATCCTTCCGAGGTAGGTAAAATGAGGACCCAGGTTGTTGGGGGCAATTAAGCTGACTTTGTAATAATGCCTCTTGGGGTGTGTGTGAAAGCCCTAACAAGCAGGCATATACATAGAATGAAGGCTACTGCTAAGCTTGTAAGCCGCCCTGAGTCTTCGGAGAAGGGCGGGATATAAATGGAATTAAAATAAAATAATAAATAAATAAATGGTTGTCTAGTTTCTTCTTAAAAACCTGTGTTGGAGCATTCACCGCTTCTGGAGGCAGGTTGTTCCACTGGTTAATTGTTCTAACTGTCAGGAAGTTTCTCCTTAGTTCTAGGTTGCTTCTCTCCTTGATTAGTTTCCATCCGTTGCTTCTTGTCCTGCCTTCGGGCGGTTTGGAGAATAGCTTGACTCCCTCCTCTTTGGGGCAGCCCCTGAGATATTGGAAGACTGCTATCATCTCATCCCTTGTCCTTCTCTTCATTAAGCTATTGATTATTTTTTGATTGTTATCTGCATTCCTTGATTGGATATTGTTTACTGCTTGATTGTAAAGCCTAACCCTTCACTTGTATATAAACAGAGAGCAAATCCCGCTCCCTTCTAGCCCTGATGATATTATCTAGTTGGGTTGTTGGAAGAAAAGTCTTTATTACAGTTCATCCAAGCAGGGAATAAACATGGCAACTGCTTTGGGAAGAAGGTTTATTGAAGAGGAGAACCAGACAGGAAGGTGGCTGGCGGAAAAGAGAGCGAACACATGTAGGGAGTGGGTTTTGATACCCTCTGGATCCTTTTGGTTGGAGTTGCTTCCTGTTCCTGTTTGAGGCTATTTCCTGTGTCTGAGTGTGACTTTTCTGGTATTCTGATGAGTTAATCCTATTGTGTCCTGTCTTAGACTTTGGGTGGGATATGTAGATTTCAGGTCTTTGTCTTCTTAATGTTCTGAGGGTTTACATTTGCATGTCTATAGAACTGGCTTTTGCTTGTCTATAGCACTGGCTTTCTTCTTGGGGGAAGGAGACCTGGGAGACCTGGGACTCTAGAAAGAGTACAGAGAAGAGCAACAAAGATGATTGGGGGACTGGAGGCTAAAACATATAGGGAACGGTTGCTGGAATTGGGAATGTCTAGTTTAACAAAGAGAAGGGTGAGGGGTGACATGATAGTAGTGTTCCAATGTCTCAGGGGCTGCCCCAAAGAAGAGGGAGTCAAGCTATTCTCCAAAGCACCTGAAGGCAAGACAAGAAGCAATGGATGGAAACTAGTCAAGGAGAGAAGCAACCAAGAACTAAGGAGAAATTTCCTGACAGTGAGAACAATTAACCAGTGGAACAACCTGCCTCCAGAAGTGGTGAATGCTCCAACACTGGAAGTTTTTAAGAGGAGACTGGCCAGCCACTTGTCTGAAATGGTATAGGGTTTCCTGCCTGAGCAGGGGGTTGGAATAGATGACCTCCAACAGCCCTTCAAACGTATGATGATGATGATGATGATGAAAACTGGGCATGCTTTCCTGGTTCTTCAGATATATTTCTTTTTAGGAAATATACTTTTCTGCCCTTTTAACATTTCCTTCTCTGGGGAGCTGACTTCCCACAATGTCATGAAATATCTGCAAGAAAACAACCCAGTCAGAAAGTACCAAGGGCCCCACATTTCAATCCTGAGCTACAAATATTGTCTTCTTCTCTTTTTCACTATCCCTTTGCTTCCATCTGTCAATCAATTGCACTTTTGCAGCCACGTTCTTCAAATCTAGTCTGCGTCTGGAAATCTTAGTGCATTTCAGCCAGTGGTGGGATTCAAATATCTAAACATCCAGTTCTCTGTGCCTGGATGCCGCTTCCAGAAGTCCGTTCTAGGCCTGGGCAACAAAAAAGTAGCTACCGGTTCTGCCAAAGTGGTGCGAACTGGGCTGAATCTCACCACTGATTTCAGCTAACAATATTGTGGGTAACTTGGCTTGAACCCTGGTGAGGCAATGGTTAAAGTCTAGTATTGCAGGCAAAGTGCAATATTGCAGGCTAACTCTTCCCACAGCCTGCAGTTCAACCCTGTGGAGGTTGACTCAACCTTCCATCCTTCCAAGGTCAGTAAACTGAGGACTCAGATTGTTGGAGGCAACGTGCAAATACAGGTAATCTTTGACTTACGACCACAATTCTGCCCAACAACATTTCTGTTGTTAAGCGACACATTGGTTAAGTGAATTTTTTTTAAAAAAATCCCATTGATATCCCGCCCTTCTCCGAAGACTCAGGGTAGCTTACAATCTAAGAAGCACAAATCAAATGTGCTTAGCAATAGCCTTCATTCTATATATATGCCTGCTTATTAGGGCTTTCGCCCCCACCCCCAAGTGGCATTATTACAAAGTCAGCTTATTGCCCCCATGTTACGACCTTTCTTACCTCAGTTGTTAAGCGAATAGCTGCAGCCGTTAAGTGAGTAACCAGGTTGTTAAGTGAGCGCTATGGGGCAGCATCAAGCTCCCTTCGTCCTGTGCGCTCCCACAGGGAGGGTCTCCTCAGGGTACCGCCGGTAAAAGATTGCCGGCGGACAATACCCAGGGGGAGGGCCTTCTCTGTGGGTGCGCCGGCGCTTTGGAACCAGCTGCCTGCAGAGCTTAGGACTGCCCCTGACCTTCGCTCATTCCTCCGGGACCTGAAGACCTGGCTCTTCGAGCTTTCTGGCCTAGACTGAGAGTATTAACTGGGGTTTTAATTGTATTTTTAATTGTAATTGTGTTATATTTCAAGGTTAGTGTAATTATTTTAATTGTTTTTAATTTTTGTAACTTGTTGCATTGTTTTAAAAAACCTTGTGAACCGCCCTGAGTCCTACGGGAGAAGGGCGGTATATAAATTTAATAAAAATAAATAAAAATAAATAAATGCTCTTGATATTGGCAGAAATGGCGGAAATAACCACTAAGAAAAGGAGTCCTAGGTGATCTCTGAGGTTGGTTGCCTTTCTTGCAAGAAAACAGCCATGCTCAGAGAGCATTCAGGAGCCACGTTTCAAACCTGAGTTACAAATAATCTCCTTTTATTGACAATCACATCTTTCTCGCGCAAGCTTGTGAAGCTCAGCCCAAAGTCCAGACTCCTTTCCCTCGTGTCCTGTACGCAGAGAACACCGTGGGCATGTATTTGACAGTGACCTCTTCATGGAGCAGCTCTTGTGATATCAGCCAACACAGCCAAAGTCAACCTCGTACAGTAGACAATGCACACTTTCCGTTGCGAATCAAAAGCATCTTATCCCCTTGCTGCTAGCCAATTCAACCGCCTCAAATCCAAACGAAAAAATAATTCTCTTTGTGCAGGCATGATTGCCTCAGCAGGTTGAAACTTAACTGGAGTTGGAGATGTAAACAAGAGGCGTCCCAAAACTTGGAAATCTAACCGGTAAATGGGATTCAGGTGATAAGGCCTAAGGGAGTCCATTTTGCTTCTTTTTAAGTCTTGTTTCAGGTATGTGTTTTGGCTTGAAGTGGCAAAACTCCGCGTTGGCCCAAACGCTGCCAGAATAAAAGTGGGGCTGGGTTGGCAGAGTTGTTTGCAAGACACGGGAGCCAATTTGTAAAAAAACAAAAACAAATCAGCACAGCTTGGAACCCACGCCGTCATGCTGATCTGGATGTAAACAGTGGTCTTGGGCCAACTATGCATGTTGATTATGCTGTCATCCATCTTACCCAAGGCCTCATCTCCAAAAGGCACAAAATGTCTCTTGCACACTTACCAGGGAAAGCCATTTT
Source organism: Vipera ursinii (assembly GCF_947247035.1). Classification (NCBI taxonomy): domain Eukaryota; kingdom Metazoa; phylum Chordata; class Lepidosauria; order Squamata; family Viperidae; genus Vipera; species Vipera ursinii. The sequence goes on along the minus strand of NC_139515.1, from coordinate 84,254,257 downwards.
GCCTATGGCGGGAAGACTTTGCAACTTTGGAGATTGTGAACAAACTAAACAGGCTGTAGCAGCTCATGCAAAAGCTAAACTCAACGGAGTGTTGTTTTGTAATGAAGTTGAAATCCCTGCCGTTGAATTCAACTTGAGGAAATGTTTACTTGTGGGTTCTTTACTCCGTAAGCCACAGCCTAATCAAGGAGCCACCAAGAAGACTCCCACATTAACAATGATAGGACAAGACCCTTGTATGTAAACAGAGAGCCAGCTCCACTCCCTTCTAACACTGATGATATTACCTAGTTGGGTAATGAAACATCTGCAAGAAAACAACCGAGGTCAGAGATCACCAAGGATCCCACAGTCCTCCTCCACTCTGCAAACTCTACTCTCTTCCACCACAGAGGACATTACCTGGTTGGGTCATGAAAAGTCTACAAGAAAATACCCAAGCTCATAGAACAACAAAGACTCCACAATTCTCCTCCTCTTCCTCCTCCTCCTCCTCCTCCTCCTCCTCCTCCTCCTCCTCCTCCTCCTCCATGCAAATTCCCTTCCTTTCTAGCCCTGATAATGTTCCCTAGCTGGGTCATGAAATGTCCTTCCTCCTCCTCCTCCTCCTCCTCCTCCTCCTCCTCCTCCTCCTCTTCCACTTCTCTCCTCCTCCTCCTCCTCCTCTTCCAGTCTGCAAACTCTACTTTCTTCTAGCACTGATGAAGTTATCTAACTGGGTCATGAAATATCTGCAAGAAAACAACCCAAGCTTAGAGAGCTCCAGAGACCCCACAGTTCACTCCTGAGCTACAAATATTCTCTTGTATCGGTATTACTAAATCTATGAGATACCCTTCACCATATATGTGAAAATATCTGCTATGAACTCCATGTAGGCGTCAGGAAGGGTACCCGGCCAGTAAATGCTCAGCTCCATCCAGTCACCCCAAATTAAGGGATTACGGAGCCATAAAAAGAAAAGGAAAAAAAAACCTGAATTAAGTGACTTGTATGTTAGTCCCAAAGAATGTGAAGCTAATGTATCCAGGACATCTGTCCCTTGAGCTGGCTAAGAAAGAAGTGGAAAGGCACAAAGATCTACAAGGTCATCTCACTCCGGCACACATATCCTGTTATTCTTTGTATGGAAATTTTCATAATAATGGACCCTCAGGAGATTCCCAGCCAGGGGTAAGATTCCCCTCTTAAAGCTACGTACATGTTCATACTTCAGGTTTCATTACCAAAATTAAAATGAACTCCAGGATGTAAGAGTTGAAGATAGTGGATAAGAATCCTCAGTGAGCAGAGATCCATGGAGTTCAGGCTGCTGTTGCCATGGCAATCTGTCAATGATCCTCGGGGAGCCCATTGGCAGCTCTTGAAATGAGTAGTTTTGTTCTCAGGCAACTTCTATCATTTATTACTTCAACTGGCTCCGAAGATCATTGCAAGATCATTGCCTTACTTGAATTCTCGAGGGTCTAAAGCTAACAAGCGCGATCTAAACGGATATTAAAAAAAGTTGTTGAGACCCTAAAAAGAGTGTGGCAAAGAGCAACAGAGATGATTAGGGGACTGGAGGCTAGAACATATGAAGAACGGCTGCAGGCATTTGGGTCTATGGAGATTCTCAGTCATCCAGGTCATTTCAGGAGGCAACTGGACTTCCTTGTTTTTCTCTGAAGACATTTCGCTTCTCATCCAAGAAGCTTCTTCAGCTCTGACTGGACGGTGGGGAGTTGAGCTGGTGGAATGCAAATGGAATGGTGCAGAAAAAGGGTCTCTGGAGTCTCACTTCCCCTGGCCCTCTTTCCCAACCATCCAGGTGCCTTTCCCCACTATAAAAAGGTAAAGGTAAAGGTTCCCCCGCACATGCATGCTAGTCGTTTCAAACTCTAGGGGGCGGTGCTCATCTCCGTTTCAAAGCCGAAGAGCCAGCGCTTGTCCGAGGACGTCTCCGTGGTCATGTGGCCGGCATGACTAGACGCCAAAGGCGCACGGAACGCTGTTACCTTCCCACCGTAGTGGTCCCTATTTTTCTACTTGCATTTTTACGTGCTTTCGAACTGCTAGGTTGGCAGAAGCTGGGATGAGTAACAGGCGCTCACTCTGCTATATGGCACTTGGGATTCGACCCGCCAAACTGCCGATCTTCTGATTGACAAGCTCAGCGTCCTTGTTATAGCTGCCATTACATTCTGGTCCCTCGTTCAGGCACCTCCACTTGCCTGGGTCAGCTGGACTCTGCCATCTTGTCATTTGAGCCGGTGCCTTGTGCAGTATCCTCCCATCAGACAGGCCAATGTGGTGGTGGTGGTGGTGAAATGGCCGGTCAGCCCTTCTTCCTCTCTCTTTGTCTTCTCCTGCTGCTTGCTACTCTCTCCTTCCTTGGCCTCTGATCCATCGTTAATTCCCCTGCCTGCCTTTCTCTCAGTCCCTCTCTTTCCCCTTCCTTCTTTCTCTATCTTTCTTCTCAGGCTTCTTTCATTACCTTTCTCTCAGCCTATCCTCACTCAGTGGAGTTGAGGCCAAATCAACCCATAGGCCAGGGGTAGGCAACCTTGGCTCTTTTATGACTCGTGGACTTCAACTCCCAGAATTCCTGAGCCAGCCATGCTGAGGGGAAAGGGAGAGGTTTCCATGCTGAGCCATGCTGGCCCAGGAATTCTGGGAGTTGAAGTCCACGAGTCATAAAAGAGCCAAGGTTGCCTACCCCTGCCTTAGGTCCTGCTTCCCATCTCTCGTTTCCCTCAGGCCTGTCTCTCCCCCACACCCCCACAGAGAGACTCCTGATCACCTCACTCTCTCCCTTGCTCTCTCCCATTTCCCACCAAAACTTCCTCCTTTTATTCCCTCTTCCCTCTTCCCTCATGCTACCTCTAGTTTAATGAAAAGAAGGACTAGGGGGTGACATGATAGCAGTCTTTCAATATTGGAGGCGCTGCCACAAAGAAGGGGTATGTCTGTGTGTGTCAAGCTATTCTCCAAAGCATCTGAAGGCAGGAGAAGAAGCAACGGATGGAAACTCATCAAGGAGAGAAGCAATCTAGAACTTTCCTGACAAAACAATCAATCAGTGGAACGATTTGCATCTAGACGTGGTGGGTGCTCCAATACTGGAGGTTTTTAAGAAGAGATTGGACAACCATTTGTCTGAAGCAGTATAGGATTTCCTGCTACAGCAGGAGGCTGGGCTAGAAGACCTCCAAGGTCCCTTCTAAAACTGTTATTCTTCCAAGTGACTAAAGAGACATTGCTTCAGATAAGATCAAATATATTCCCCATCTTTCCTGAGGACAGACATGGAATAATGAATAATGAAGTCAACTAGAGCTTCCCTTCAGCTGGACAGTCTTTAGTCATGGATGCCTTAACTGGGATTACTGCACTGGACAAAGTACTGGATTCCTTTGAACTTAAGGGTTTAGGAGAGGTACTAGGCTAAGCCAGAGGGAGGGGTAAAGAGTGTCATCAGCCTCAAGTCCCTTTGCACCCAGAAGAAAAAGGTAAAGGAGAAAGAAGGGGAAGGAGGGGAGGGAGGGAGGGAAAGAAGGAAGGAAGGAAAAAAGGAAGAAAGGAAGGCAAGAAGGAAGGAAGGAAGGAGAGAGAGAGGTAAGAGAGATAGATGGAGGGGGGAGCGGGAGAGGGAGGGAAAGAAGGAAGGAAGGAGAAAAGTAAGGAAAGAAGGAAGGAGAGAGAAAGAGAAGTAAGGGAAATAGAAGGGGGAGGCAGGGGGAGATGGGGAGGGAGGGAAGGGGGGAGGGAGGGAAAGGAGGAGAGACATAAGGGAGATAGAAAGGGAAGGAAGAGGTGAGAGGAAGGGAAGGAAGGAAGGAAAAAGGTAAGGGAGAAAGAAAAGGGATGGGGACGTAAGGAAGGAGGGAGGGTGGGAGGGAGGGAAGGAAGGAAGGAAGGAAGGAAGGAAGGGAAGGAAGGAAGGAAGGAAGGAAGGAAGGGAAGGAAGGAAGGAAGGAAAGAAGGAAGGAAGGAAGGAAGGAAGGAAGGAAGGGAGGGAAGGAAGGATGGAAGGAAGGGAAGGAAGGAAGGATGGAAGGAAGGGAAGGAAGGGAGGGAGGAAAGAAGGAAGGAAGGAAAGAAGGAAGGAAGGAAGAAGGAAGGAAGGAAGGAAGGAAGGAAGAAAGGAAGGAAGGAAGGAAGGGAAGGAAGGAAGGAAGAAAGGAAGGAAGGAAGGAAGGAAAGAAGGAAGGAAGGAAGGAAGGAAGGAAGGAAGGAAGGAAGGGAAGGAAGGAAGGAAAGAAGGAAGGAAGGAAGGAAGGAAGGAAGGAAGGAAGGAAGGCAGGCAGGCAGGCTTCTATTTAATTTTGGAAATGTGTTCAGTCTGATTGACAGTCACCCCTTCATTTCCATTTCTAAGGAATTAATTACAACTCAGTTTTCTCCCCTTGATCGCAGCCACCAGGGAATGGTTGCTATAGTAATCGAAGGAGAATGGAAAAGAGGAGGAGGGCAAGAGAAAGAAACAAGCTTTTCATGATGGAAACATAAGGAATGGTCTGATGGACCATTGTTGCCTTTGAGGTTCTTCACACCCAAAGAATGATCAGAGTGCTTCTAAAGTTCTCTAGAACCAGAGAAGCCACCAGCTCAAAACATTCCTATTCCATCTGAATGTTAAACCTAGGGAAGCCGCAGAATTAAATCATGGCAAACTACATGCAGGCATACCCTGTTGGGGGAGGCCATATTATCCAAAGGGCAGAAAGAGATTAACAAGTAGTAAACCAAAGGAATTGGAGGGAGGAGATAAGAGTGAAGAAGCAATGCAGCAACTAAATCCAGAGCAGGGGGGGTCTCCAAAAACTTGGCCACCTTAAGGCTTGTGGTCTTCAACTCTCAGAATTCTTTCAGGGTTGTAGTCCACAGATCTTAAAATTGCCAAATTTGGAGAGCCCTGGTTTTGATAAACCCAATCACCCATTTTCTCTGCACAGAAACCTAGGCAGAATTTTGGTTTCACTGGGCTGTAGACCAAACCATTTGACTGTAGACCAGGGGTGTCAAACTCAATTTCATTGAGGGCCGCATCAGCATTGCGGTTGCCCTCAGGGGGCCGGGTGGGTATGGCCTGGGTGGGCATGGCTAAAGTGCGTATGGCCTACTGGGTGGGCGTGGCCAGCTCTACATCGGTTCGCATCAAGGGTGCCTATGGGGGCCTGGGCAGGAGTGGGACAGATCTGAGGGTCTCTGGCAGAAGGAGGGTCTCTGGGCCAGGGCCAAGGCAGTGGGGGCCGTTCCCTCACTGTTTCCAGGATGGCTTCGCGGGCCACATGAAACCACTTCGTGGGCCGGATCCGGCCCCCGGGCCTTGTGTTTGACATGTCTGCTGTAGACAATCCAGTGGTGGGATTCAAATAAGTGAACAACCGCTTCTCTGTATGGATGCCAGTACCAGAAGTCCATTCTGGTCCCGGGCAACAAAAAAATTAGCTACCGGTTCTGCTGAATTGGTGAGAACCGGCTGAATCCCACCACGGAGACAATCCCATTCTAGACCTCCTCCTATCAAGATGATAGGGTACTTTTCCAAAGCTTAATTCCAACCATTATTCCAGAAAGCCATCCCACAATGCATTTCTTTAGAACACCCTTTTAAATCAGTTTTTAGGCCAGCCCAGAGTGGCTGCCTTTGGCAATTGACTAAGGGTGATTTTTGTCAATGCCGATGGTGTTGAATTGGTGGTCCTGTCAGAATCCATTTATATCATATTCATAAATGGAATGTTTCAAACATTATTCCATGGATTCTGCCATCTCCCGAAGAGAAGAGAATAAATGTGTATTGAACCGGCAATAGGCATTTCAAAGGAAAGGAGAAGCCTTTTGAACTGGGGAAACAAAAGGGGGGGCTAGCATCTGGGTTTTGTCACGGAAGACAGCAATAAACATGAAGGGTCCTAAGTTCCTTTTTCCCACGAGATGGATGATACGAGAGGAAGGATGGGGGACTAACCAAATGGGGATTAAGGGGGGTTAAACCGGGAACTCTTTATAAGGGTTTACTTCGTGGGATAATATTAAGTCCTGTCTCGTTTCCTACAACCAAGCATGTCATAGTAAAGATTCTTTTTGGAATAGATTTGACTCCAAGAATTTTGTCTTCCTAAGACATGGTTTGGGGTGGGTCCTGACAGGTCCAATTGTTTTTGGATTGCACCCAAGGTGCCTATTGCTCTTGGAAGTTAGTACCTTTGCTTTCTTTTACCACAGCCTTTCCATGTCTACTTGCGGGTCTTCGTATTTTGTGATTTTCCCCAGTTCTTTCTCTTCTGTTCTGCTGTCTCCAGGTATTGCCACGTTCATTATGCAGAATTTTTCTTTTGTTTTTCTTAGCAACCATTGTCAAGTCTGGGATGCTGTGTGGCAGATGCTTATCTGTTAGAATTCTAAAATCTCAGAACACTTCAGCTTCTTCAATTTTTTTTTATTACTTTGTCTATTTTGCGGTCCCACAAGTTCTTGCTTGCAGGCAAGTAGTAATTTTTGCAGATATTCCAGTGCACCATTGTTTCTGCTTTGTGACGGGTTGCTTGTAATCGTTCTCTGCGATCTTCTTTGCAGCAGCTAACTAGTAGGCGGTCTACTACTGTCTCTTCAGCTTCTTTGCAGAGATGACATTTACTGTCTGTCGCTGTTTTTTTCAATTCTGGCTTTGTATGAATTCATTTCTTAAGGTTTGGTCTTGTGCAGCCAGAATGAGCCCAAGGAATTATTATTATGGTTGGTCAGCCAGTCAGCCAGATGGTTAGACCGGATTTGGCATTTTTAGCCAAATTGAGTCCTTCCCAAAGACCCAGGATAGGCAGAGGTTGTTTCATAATAATCCAAAAGGTGCTTTTTCCAAAGGCACCTGGACTTTGTTTTTTAGAACAGAACAGAACAGAACAGAACAGAACAGAATAGAATAGAATAGAATAGAAGTGGAAGGGACCTTGGAGGTCTTCTAGTCCAGCCCTCTGCTTAAGCAGGAGAACCTACACCATTCAGACAGGTGATTGTCTAGCCTCTTCTTAAAAACCTCCAGTGATGGAGCACCCACAATTTCTGGAGGCAAGCTGTTCCAGTGGTTAATTGTTCTCACTGTCAGGAAGTTTCTCCTTAGTTCCAGGTTGCTTCTCTCTTTGATCAGTTTCCAACCACTGTTTCTCGCAGTGGCGTAGCGTGGGTTGTCAGCACCCGGGGCAAGGCAACTGGAAGCGGAAATAGAGGGGCGGGCGGGCGGTGACGTCACGGCACTGCTGAAAAGATGCGCCCCGCAGCGGCGTAGACTTTCCAAGAAGAGTCGCGCACATGCGGGATGCTTGCGGGTCCCTCTCGAGGGCGGCTGGGCGGGGCTCCGACCTGCAAGAGCCGCTGCATTCAAGCTCGCACGTGAGCCCCGCTAAATAAAGCCATGCATGCGCACGAAGCTAGGCCTGCCAGCCAGCGGGTCCGTCTTCGCTCGGCCAAACCTGCCAGGGCGCCTGCGGGGCGCTTGCGGTTGGCCTGAGCCTGGGCGGAGAGTTGGCCGCTTCTATTTCTTTTATTCAGTTTATGTGGCCGCCCATCTCACCTGCCGGACTCATTTCGCTTTGCAAGAAAGAGCAGCTCGAGAGCGGAGCCAAGCCAACTCTGTGCAGCCCTTGGGGCTCCCTGAGCAGCTCAGTGCGAGCGCGCCCCCCCAGATGTTGCGCCCGGTGCGGCCGGCCCCCCCTGCACCCCCCACGCTACGCCACTGGTTTCTCGTCCTTCCCTCTGGTGCTCTGGTGAACAACTTGGCCCCCTCTGCCTTGTGGCAGCCCCTCAGATACTGGAATACTGCTATTGTGTCTCCCCTATTTCTTCTTTTCTTTATACTGGCCAAACCCAAGTCCCGTAGCTGTTCTTTGTTCTTCGTTCCTTGAAGATGTTTCATTTCTCATCCAAGATGCTTCTTTGATTCTGACTGAAGGGTGGAGAATGGAAGGATTTATATTCCTTGCAGTTATCTGTTCATTAGTACTCTTTCTGAGAGTCATTGAGGCCACTTGGAGGTTTATCTGTGCCCTCAGGGTTACCTGAATTGTGCAAATGGACGCGGACTCCGAAGGCACAGATAAACCTCCAGGTGGCTTCAATGTCTCTCAGAAAGATTACTAATGATCAGATGACTGCAAGGAATATAAATCCTTCCACCTTCCACCATTCAGACAGAACTGAAGAAGCTTCTTGGATGAGAAGCAAAACATCTTCAAGGAAAAACAAAGTGCAGTTGCCTTTTGAAAAAGCACCTTTGGGACAACCATGACCTGGATGACTGAGAATCTCCATAGATGTTGTTTCATAACGTTAAAATTATTATTATTTTAGAGTTGTTCACATCCATCAGAAAAAACCCCTAAGATGCCCCACTTACGGTGCTCAAAAAAGAATTCTAAAACTGCTGGCTGAGGCATAATTTTTGAAAGAATGAGCAAACTTTTTTTTTGATGACCACTTATAAATGGGATGCACCTCAAAAGGCTGAATTTTCTTATGTTCTGGATAATTAAAACTATTAAACTATTAAGAAAGCAGAAATTTTATCTGGCATATCTTGGCAAGGGAGATCTAGATAGGCTGAGCAATTAAAGATCAACTTTGATTCTGCTAATCCTTTTTAATTGCTTTTTTAATGGTTGCGATTTTTTAAATTATGAAGTACTCGGTGGAAAAAAATAGAAGAAATGGTGGGAGTAGCGGGGGGGGGGAATCCCCACACCCTAAAATGCTGATGTAAGGCAATTAGCTAATCAAGATAAGTTCGTTTTGTTTGAATAACTTTTGGTGGGCAAAGTGTAGACTCCTTATTCTGGCTAATATACAGCTCTGTGTTATCTCATCTCATCTCATCTTCTTGGAACAATGAATAACAATTTAAATGAGGATCACAAAATGTCATACACACCTGGCAGCCAGAGCCCCTTAGTCTGGAAAATAAAATAGCTGCAGTAACTACATTTTTAACAAAGATCTCCTAAATCAGGGCTGTAGGAATACATACATCTTTTGTTTTGCTTCCACGTTAAGGCAGAAGGAAATTGGGGGGTCTGTTTGCTTCTGTTTTATTTATTATTTCGTTAATTTTGAAAAGACATATACAGCCACCCACCTTGTAGTGGATGACTGAATATGGGGTGGCCCACAAAACCATGTTTTCTTAAATTCTGCTTTGTGCAACTGAATTGGGGCCAGAAAATGTAAAAAGGGATGGAGTTGCAGAGATATTTTGGTGCCTTATAGCACAACATAATCTAAACAGCAGTACAGAATGCTCAAATGCAATTGAAAAGCTGAATGAGAAGGATGCAGTAATGAAATACCAATAGCCGAAGCACTGATTTTGTAGTTCAAGTAGTCCTCGGCTTACGATCACAGTTGGGACCAGGATTTCCGTTGTTAAGCAAGGCAGTTGATCAGTGAGCTGCAGCCAATTTTATGACTTTTTAGCCATGGTCGTTAAACGAATCCCTGCCTTTGTTAAGTGAATCACACAGTCATTAAGTGAATCCAATTTCACCCACTGACTTTGCTTGTTGGAAGATAGCTAGGGAAGTCACAAATGGTGACCACAGGATCCCAGGATGGTGCAACCACTGGAAACACATGGCGGATGTGCCAAATTCCCTGGATTTTGATCACACGGATGTGTTTGTGGGAATGCTACAAAGGTTGTAAGTGCGAGGACCCATTGTAAGTCGCTGTTTTCAGTGCCGTTGTAACTGCTAAATGAATGGTTGTAATTTGAGGATCCCAGAACAGTGCAGCCACTGTAAACATGTGGCGGGGGTGCCAAATGCCTGATTTTTGATCACATTAACTGTAGGGGTGTTACAATGGTTGTAAGCGCGAGGACACATTGTAAGTCACTGTTCTCAGTGCCGTTGTAACTTCAAATGGTCGCTAAATGAATGGTTGTAATTTGAGGACTGCTTTTAATGGAAATAAGAGCCAGCGTAGTGAACAAAGTGTTAGACAAAGACAACTCGTGTTCATGTCTAAGCCCAACCATGGACATATTGGCCATCAGCAGGCACATAGAGATAAACAAGATCTACAGTCCATTCAAAGAGTGTCAGGGAATTGCGCAGCAGGTGTCGAAATGAACCCAGAGATACTGATACCACCTTGTAGTTTTATATAAATAAATATATTTTACATCAATATATACAGCAAAATGGATAGTCAGGCAAACTGGAGCATTGTGAGGTTAATCACAGAGGACACAGAAGAAAAAGGCGGGAAAAAAGGGAAATGCCCCTTCCACACCCAAGCAACCAATCGCAGCGCAGATTGCCTCATGCAGGAGCCTGCACTCCGGTGCCAATCAACCACAGCTGAATTTTCTGGCTCACTGCCCTAGCTACTAAATTTAAATGTCTCAACAAAAAGGTAATCAAAAAGCCCAACAGGAGACACTGCCCCCAAATCAATACCTCCTCACCAACACCCAGATGAGCAGAGATTAACCCCAAGATTAATACTAGGTGAACAATCAAGAAGTAAACAATACCCAGTCAAGGAATTACCAACTCAGACAAGCAAGCAGTAAACCGCAGCCCAATGTAGCACCCACCAATTCCACTCAGACCAGTGCTGACAGGGCAAGCCACCAGTATACAAAATGAGAGCAAACCCTACTGCCTCACTAGAACTGATGATGTTACCTAGTTTGGTAATGAAACATCTGGAAGCAAACATCCAAGCTCAGGGACTGCCAAGGACCCCATATTTTAACCCTAAGCTAGAAATATTCTCTAGGATGGGATAGGATAGGGTAGCGTAGGATAGAATAGAATTTAATTGAATTGAACAGAACACAAATGGAATCGAATAGAATAGAACAGAATAGGACAGGACAGGAATGGGATAGTATAGTATAGTATAGGATAGGATAGGATAGGATAAGAATGGAATGGAATGGAATAAAACAGAATAGAATAGAATAGAATAGAATAGAATAGAATAGAATAGAATAGAATAGAATAGAATAGAATAGAATAGAATAGAATAGAATAGAATAGAATAGAATAGAATAGGAATAGAATGGAATGGAACAGAACAGAACGGAACGGAACGGAACAGAACAGAATACAATAGAATAGAACAGAACAGAACAGAATAGGAATAGAACGGAACCGAACAGAACAGAATAGAATAGAATAGAATAGAAAAGGAATAGAATAGAATAGGAATAAGAATAATAGAATAGAATAGGACAGGATAGGACAGGATAGGACATTACAGGACAGGACAAGAATAGAATAGGATAGAATAGAATAGAATAGAATAGAATAGAATAGAATAGAATAGAATAGAATAGAATAGAATAGGATAGGATAGGATAGGATAGGATAGGATAGGATAGGATAGGATAGGATAGGATAGGGTAGGGTAGGGTAGGGTAGGGTAGGGTAGGGTAGGGTAGGGTAGGGTAGGGTAGGGTAGGGTAAGGTAGGATAGAATCTCCACTCCCTGCTAGCATTGATGATGTTACCTGGTTGGGTAGTGAAACATCTCCCAGACAACCACCAAGCTCAGGGACCACCAAGGCCCTCACAGTTCAACCCTGAGCTACAAACATTATCTTCTATCGGTATTAGCAACTGGGTTACTTTGGATCAATCAATATCTTGGGTTACAGGATTCTTGTAGGAAAAAAAAGAACTGGGATTGCTATGAATCATTGCCTTCAGCTTCTGAAGGAAAGGCATAATTTTAATTAAACGAATAAATAAATTCAATGTCTCTTTCCCACTGCCTTGATGGATCCTTCTTAAATATCTTCTTTGTAAGCTGGATATTTCCTTTTCAATAAACCAATTTCTCTCTCAATGAGTGATAGTATCACATTAACCACACAGTGACACTCAAGTTATATAATCAGTATGTCTACATGGATTAACTCTTGGGCTGTTATCTGATAATAGGATGTATCACCTTTGAATGCATGAAATTAGCATGTTATCTTGGTTCACGGTTTGATATGCAGAGCTTATGCTCTGAAAAGTTTTGCAAATTAAACCAGAAACCAAGCTCACATCCTCACTTCATGAATCCAGAAATAATGGAAGTTACTCCTTATGCTTCTGTTTTTATTTTATTGGTATTACGGTATGTTTTTTTATTTGAGCAGTTCTAAAACACTGAAAGACCTCATTCAGTCTGACAACCTACAACATGATGTGCTATCCAATATTGAGTGTGAAGGTTTGTCCTCTAAGCTGTGTGTTGGTTTCCGAAGGTTTTGTTCCCAAGCTAGGTAAGATTTTCAGTGGATTTTCGGGGATGTCAATGTCAGTGTTCTTCTGTTGATAAGGGCTTCAGGTGTGGGTGTGTTGAGTGAGGGTCTTGTGATGGGTCAACCTCATCCTACACCCAAGATACTGATATTCGCCACTATTGCATATCCAATATTATATAATAGTAAAGGTAAAGGTTCCCCTGCACACGCGTGCTAGTCGTTTCCAACTCTAGGGGCCGGTGCTCATCTCCGTTTCAAAGCCGAAGAGCCAGCGTTTGTCTGAGGACGTCTCCGTGGTCATGTGGCCGGCATGACTAGACACCAAAGGCGCATGGAACGCTGTTACCTTCCCACCGTAGTGGTCCCTATTTTTCTACTTGCATTTTTACGTGCTTTCGAACTGCTAGGTTGGCAGAAGCTGGGACGAGTAACAGGCGCTCACTCTGTTACGCGGCACTCGGGATTCGACCCACCAGACTGCCGACCTTCTGATCGACAAGCTCAGTGTCCTAACCCACTGAGCCACCGCGTCCCTTCTGAATATTATATAATATGCAATCTAAACAATAGCATGAGGAGCGGTTGCAGGAATTGGGCATGTCTAATTTAATAAACAGAAGGATGAAGGGTGACATGATAGCAGTGTTCCAATATCTAAGGGGCTGCCACAAAGAAGAGGGAGTCAAGCTATTCTCCAAAGCACCTGAAGGCCAGACAAGGAACAATGGGTGGAAACTGATCAAGGAGAGAAGCAACCTGGAATTAAGGAGGAATTTCCTGACAGTGAGAAGGATTAATCAATGGAACTGCCTCCAGAAGTTGTGGGTGCTCCAACACTGGAGGCTTTTAAGAAGAGACTGGACAAGCATTTGTCTCACATGAGCAGGAGGTTGGATTGGAAGACCTCCAAGGTCCCTTCCGACTCTGTTATTCTGTTATTTATTTTTATTTTAATTTATCCGTTTGCCATGTTGGCTTCATCCTGGTTCTAAAACAAAAAATGCCTTCAGGTGTTTTGCCATAATTTCATGCAATTAGAAAGAGCTTTCATCATGTGAATAAATGAAATACATAATCTCACTGGGGAAAAAATAAATCCCAGGAGAAAACAAAAAAACAAGCAAAAAAAGGAATAAATGAGGATTTGGTTTGGCTCATGGGTTAAATATGGATTTCCTAACACATTTCCGTCATTTTATAAGATCTGGGGATATTTAAGGAAACAGAATAGAATATGGGAGGGTTGGTAATGAGAGATGCATCTCTTGAGAAGGGGTATAGTTGTATAAAGTGTGAGTTTATAAATACAATGTATTTAAGTGTGTTTATAGCACATCTCTTTTTCTTTCTTCCCTTTTTTTCCTCCTGTCTGCCATTTTTTTCAATGGCTGGTCATTCTTTCCATGCCGGGAAAAAGAATGGACTTCTTAACTCTAGCCACTGTTGTTTGATGGAGAATTTGCTTTGCTTGGGTATTCAAAAGAAAAAAAAAACAACCCACAAACTTCTTCCAAAGTAAGAAGAAAAGAACTTTAAAAAATAATTATTGAATGAAGGTCCTCATGGAGTTCAAAGCTGTCTCTACTCCTAACCCTAGACTCCTCACTTAGGAGACAGCTCATGTTTCAGGGTTGACACCATAATTTAGTAATAAAGAGATTGTCCATTCTGGTGTGAAATTATGAGAATGCTGTGTAAGGCAGGGCAAAAACAGATGGAGGTATATATTTCACAAGAGCAGTTTTCACCCAGAGTGAAAAGTGCATCATCTAGAGAAATCCATTGGTTACTCAGAATTTTACCAGATTCAATTTTCACCGGTGCTAATATGTCGGGTGCTAATTCTCTCTCCAATTTTGTTAGTGTTATTTAAATTGTTGTGGAATGCTGGTATAATTTTGTTTCCTTTAGAATGGAGGGAAGGAAGGAAGGAAGGAAGGAAGGAAGGAAGGAAGGAAGGAAGGAAGGAAGGAAGGAAGGAAGGAAGGAAGGAAAGAAGGAAAAGAGAGGGAGGGAAGGAAGGAAGGAAGGAAGCAAGGAAGGAAGGAAGGAAGGAAGGAAGGAAGGAAGGAAGGAAAAGAGAGGGAGGGAGGGAGGAAGGAAGGAAGGAAGGAAGGAAAAGAGAGGGAGGAAGGAAGGAAAGAAGGAAGGAAGGAAGGAAAAGAGAGGGAGGGAGGGAGGAAGGAAGGAAGGAAAGAAGGAAGGAGGGAGGGAGGGAAGGTGTAAGGTAATGCATATCATCCATTGTTCCAAATTTTGAGGCACAATTTTATCAAAAATTCTACTTTGAGATTTAATTCGGAATCAAATCTTAGGCACACCTGACACTTCTTCACACATAACGTGTAGTATTTGATCACACACAGTTCTTCTTTTCCACCCATTAATCAATGGCCCAAAACTCTAGAAAGAACATAAACAGAACTAGGAAAACATTGTCAGTAGTACAGCAACTGAAGTCTGGCGTCAGGATTACAACATGCAGAAAATATAATGGGGTGAAAGCCAAGGTGGTACATATTTGTTTTAGCCTGCTTGTGGGGATAGGAGACCTGTTAGGACACAAACTTTTTATACAATTTTGTACACATGTGTCCCATCTCAGTGCAGCTGTGCCAACGTTTTGCAGTTGCTGATGAAAATTGCAATGGCACGCTAACTAGCTGTGTAATCTCCCATAAAAAAAACATCAGGACATTTCACAATGCACCTTTAAGTCATTCATCACACTACATGTATAGACAGCCCTACAACAATCAACTGGGGAAATCCACCACTGAACATCTGGAATTGCTACTGATTGGTTAGATATGATGCATCTTCTGATTTCATTTCATTTCTTTTTTTTTTTTTGTAAAATTACACGAGGACTTTCCATCTACAGCAAAAGGAAACTATCCTGCTGAGCATGGTCTTCTAATTAAAATTTTGTAATTATTAATTATAATTTGGAAGGGAGAAGGAAGTTGGTCGGTGTTCATTTGGGAAATTAAAACAGCCTGAAACAACATAAAGGCAAATTTATGGTAACTGTTCTCCAGAAAATAGGGCTCACAAAGAGGAGAGTGAAGGAACAGGAGCTGTAATAGAATTAATAATAATAATAATAATAATAATAATAATAATAATAATAATAATAATAAGAAGAAGAAGAAGAAGAAGAAGAAGAAGAAGAAGAAGAAGAAGATGTTGGAAGGGATCTTGGAGGTCATCTAGTCCAACCCCCTGCTCAGGCAGGAAACCTTATACCAGTTGGTGGAGAGTGATATAGTAAATAGTGAGTACTAGCCTTTGAGGACTTGTGGGTGCTTTCTTTAGAGGCCCAGGTGTGCTTGTGTTGACTGTCTGGGCTTTTGAAGCCCACTAAACTTGGTTTATGTAAAACAACCTTTGACAATTAGAGATCAAATCAAACTCACTCAAGGTACAAAAGGCCATTAATAGATTGTTTTATTTTGCTTTAGTTTTTTTAAAAAAAGATTTGTCTGGCTGCCCATCTTAAAACACAACTCGGGGCAGCTCAAAACAATAAAAATCCAGTAATTGTAAAATCACAAAGCCATAACACGGAAGAAAACTCAGTGTTCCACATCAAAATTTCTCATGTCCTTATTCTACCTTAGCAATTGGGCAAAAAGCTAAATGTTGATGGATTTCCAAAAGGCTATAGTAGGAGATGGGCCGGACACAACTTCGCAGCTAACAACAACAACAACAAATAGTAGGAGATGATCAGGCTGAACTGGAGGGAAGGGTCAAATGAGTCATCAGTCTCAAGTCCCTTCACACCCACAAGTGTCCAGCCTCACCTTGAATTCCATAGACTCTTTTGTTGTTGTTAGTTGCGAAGTCGTGTCCGACCCATCGCGACCCCATGGACACATTCCTCCAGGCCTTCCTGTCCTCTACCATCTTCTGGAGTCCATTTAAGCTTACACCTACTGCTTCAGGGACTCCATCCAGCCACCTCATTCTCTGTCGTCCCCTTCTTCTCTTGCCCTCAACCTTTCCCAGCATGAGGCTCTTCTCCAGTGAGTCCTTCCTCCTCATTAGGTGGCCAAAGGATTTGAGTTTCAATTTTAGGATCTGGGCTTCTAAAGAGCAGTCGGAGTTGATCTCCTCTAGGACTGACCAATTTGATCGCCTTGCAGTCCAAGGGACTCACGGGAGTCTTCTCCAGCACCATAGTTCAAAGGCCTCAATTCTTTGGCACTCAGCCTTTCTTATGGTCAAACCTTCACAGCCATACATTGCAACTGGGAAGACCATCGCCTTGACTACACGCACTTTTGTTGGCAGGGTGATGTCTCTGCTTTTTAAGTGTGCTGTCTAGATTTGCCATGGCTTTCCTCCCCAAGAGCAAGCGTCTTTTAATTTCTTGGCTGCAGTCCCCATCTGCGGTGATCTTGGACATTGACTCTTACCTACCACCAATTTGCTTTGACCGTTAGTAGTTCAGATTCTGGTTAGAGAGCTTAAGCTTGCAATAAACCTTTATATTCATTTGAACTGCCCGGACTTCCTGATTTTCCCACGCTTGACATCTAAAAGGGTGAAAGATGATCACATTTCAGATGCATTTCACGAAGACCTAACTTCACTGAGAAATCCATCTTGGAAAAGGTGGAAGGAAAGAGCCAAAATTTTGATGGATTTCTGAAAGATGGTAAGGATGGAAGATGATCATTTTCTGGATGCATTTCCTGAAGTCCTGTCTCCATTGAGAAATCCATCGTGTTGGAAAAGGAGGAAGGAAAGAGAAGGAGTGGACGCCCAATTGCAAGGTGGATTTGCTCAGCTACAATGGTGAGGTATAATCCATTGGAAGACCAGCTTGGGGCAGATCCTCCTGGAAAAACTCATCTGTGTGGTTGCTAAGAGTCAGTCCTGGCTTGATCACACATTATCAATTAAGCAGTAACTCAAAAAATATCTCCATAAATTTACAAAGCCACTAATAAGAATTCTATTGGCATTTTCTTCCCCTTCGAAACAGAATAAGAGAATAATAACAGAATAACAGAGTCGGAAGGGACCTTGGTGGTCATCTAGCCCAACCCCCTTCTCAAGCAGGAAACCCTATACCATTTCAGACAAATGGTGGTCCAATCTCTTCTTAAAAACTTCCAGTGTTGGAGCACCCACAATTTCTGGAGGCAGGTTGTTCCACTGATTAATTGTTCTCACTCTCAGGAAATTTCTCCTTAGTTCTAGGTTGCTTCTCTCCTTAATTAGTTTCCATCCATTGCTTCTTGTCCTGCTTTCAGGCGCTGTTATTATTAATAACAATATAACAGAGGTGGAAGGGACCTTAGAGGTTTTCTAGACCAACCCCCTGATCAAGCAGGAGACCCTATACCAGGGGTAGGCAACCTTGGCTCTTTTATGACTCGTGGACTTCAACTCCCAGAATTCCTGAGCCAGCCATGCTGGCTGGAGAATTCTGGGAGTTGAAGTCCACGAGTCATAAAAGAGCCAAGGTTGCCTACCCTTGCCCTATACCATTCATGACAAGTGGTTATCCAGTCTCTTCTTGAAAACCTGTAGTGAGCACCTACAACTTTTGAAAGCAAGCTGTTCCATTGATTGATTGTTGCCACTGCCAGGAAACAAAATTTAAACTTTCCATCAGTGCGGTACTTTGGAATAATCAGCTTTAACCGATATAATTTAAACGAGAACAGCAATGTATAGTCAGCCCATTCATTCAGCATGTTTCCTTCCAACCTGAATGAGAAATTATTTGGGAGAAATTCCTAAGGACCGCATAATGCCAATAATACGTATTTAATTTTTTATCTTTTGGCATCTGAGAAGTTGAGCCCTTCCCATTTTAGAAACAAAACAACAACAACAAAAAAAATCTACGGTTAGAAATCATGGATCATAACTAGCAGCTGCTAACAGAATTATTCCCTGTTATGTATGTCTTTTTTTTTTTTAAAAAAAATGAAGCTTCTTTCACCATCAAGTTACGATAAGGAGGCTTTGGATGTCTTGTTCAGTTTTGTCAAGGTAAATATTTGTCATATCAGTTCTGTTGAATTAGGCAATGTA
This sequence comes from Vipera ursinii, assembly GCF_947247035.1. NCBI lineage: Eukaryota > Metazoa > Chordata > Lepidosauria > Squamata > Viperidae > Vipera > Vipera ursinii. The sequence goes on along the minus strand of NC_139515.1, from coordinate 84,235,956 downwards.
ACAATAGTTTGTGTGCTCTCAGACCTTCAAGGAACAACCCAGCATTTGGATTATAATTGTTTCACCTGCAGAAGACAGGAAATTATCCCCCCCAAAAAACCCCACCCCTAAACACATTATGCAATTTTTTTAGAGCACGTGTGATTTTGCTGTTCAGTTTACATTTCCTGTAGCCTGCAGCATTTTTGTACCATACCATAATATTAACATTTTCCCTGATTATAATGATAGAGCAAAATAGATTTGGGGATAAAAAGAGCTAAAGAGAGAAAGAAAAGTGTAAATTGTCAATTACTCAATAGAAAGAAGAGTTGGAAGTCAAAGTGTTGTGTTTTTTCTTTCTTTTCTTTTTTTTTCACTTTTCTTATATTTTTCTTTTTTTTCCTTATTTTTCTTATTCATTTTGTATGTAATTTTTAATGTATGTTTGTTTCTATATATATATATATTTTGCACTTGCTATTTTATATTCTGACTTCTTTTCTGTTCCTTTTCTTGACTATAGGCTTATTGTTATTTTTTGTCTCTTACTTAAAAGAAGCTTGAAGTTTTCATTTTTTATACCTTTAATGTATTGTCACACACACACACACACACACACACAGAGAGAGAGAGAGAGAGAGAGAGAGAGAGAGAGAGAGAGAGAGAGAGAGAGAGAGAGAGAGAGAGAGAGAAACTCTTTCCATATCTACTAAATGTGAATCTCACACAAAGTATAATCAGTGGGCACCGTTCCTTATATTTTTATTTATTTATTTATTTTAATTCCATTTATATCCCGCCCTTCTCTGAAGACTCAGGGCAGCTTACAAGCTTAGCAGTAGCCTTCATTCTATCTATATGCCTGCTTATTAGGGCTTTCACACACCCCCAAGCGGCATTATTACAAAGTCAGCTTAATTGCCCCCAACAATCTGGGTCCTCATTTTACCTACCTGGGAAGGATGGAAGGCTGAGTCAACCTTGAGCCTGGTGGGACGCGAACCTGCAATAATTGCAGACAGCTGGTGTTACTTAAGGAGGCATTAGCCCACTGCTCCACCAAGGCTCTTATATGTTTTAGCCTCCAGTCCCCTGATCGTCTTTGTTGCTCTTCTCTGCACTTTTTCTAGTCTCAACGTCTTTATTATATTTTTGGTGACCAAAACTGCTGAAAGATGTAACTTGTGTTTGTATTATCTCTTTTTAGAAAATGGTCAGCCTTTTGAGGTAGGTTAGACCCCAGAAACACAGCTCAGAATCCTTGCAAGGCTGGGCTTCATAATGCAAAGCATTCTGTGTGCAGCTAGTCCTCAACATATGACATTGAGTTGAGTAACCAAAGTTAGAAGCATACTAAAAAAAAAAGTGACATATGGCTGTTTTTCAAACTTACAACAACAAGAAGAAGAAGTTGGAAGGGATCTTGGAGGTCATCTAGTCCAACCCCCTGCTCAGGCAGGAAACCTTATACCAATTGGTGGAGAGTGATATAGTAAATAGTGAGTACTAGCCTTTGAAGACTTGTGGGTGTGCTTGTGTTGACTCTCTGGGCTTTTGAACAAACTTACATCATCCCCGTGGTCACCTGATCAAAATTCGCAAGCTTGGCAACTGGCATGTCCTCTGATCAACTTTTGCAAAGTCCTGATAAGCAAAGTCCGTGGGGAAGGCAGAATCACCTAGCAACCAGGTTACTAACTTAACCCCTGCCGCGATTCGCTTAACAACGGTGGCAAGAAAGGTCATAAAAGGGGGCAAAACTCACTTAACAGCTGTCTTGCTTAGCAACGGAAATTGTGGTCGTAAGATCGAGAACTACCTGTACGGTGCAAAGGGAGGTGACTTTTAAAAGTTATGAAGGAAACTATTTTCTTTTTTTTAAAAGCACTTTCATTTTCCAGGCAGCTAGCTCAATTTGTAAGGCGGATGACACCAGGTGCTTTTTCATGCTTTGGGTGTCATATCATTTGTTTGCCCAGATTTAAATGTCCCCAAATGTAACAGAGTTCCCAATCATGGCAACCATATTTTACCCACCCCGTGAGTTATTTCCCTCGCAGGCGCCATTCATCAGATTTCATTTATTTTTTTTATAGCATGAAAGGCATTAGCATTACCCTCTAAAACTCTTTTCTCTTCCACTCCAGCCCGCAGGAGACGTTTTCTCCTTTTTGTATTAGGATAACTGTGCCTTCTTTCCCCCTTCTCTCAAGATTAATGTTTCCTGATAAGGGAGAAATTATTAACCCACAGCCAATTGTAATGTGAAATAAATGCACTTGGCAAGGAAAGTTTGGAACACAGGCAATATGAGATAGGAAATCAAGGCCACCGGTGGCCCTGTGAAATGCTACTTAATGAATGTGGAGATTCTCACTCATCCAGGTCACGGTTGTCCCAAAGGCGCTTTTTTCAAACAGCAACTGGACTTCCTTTGTTTTTGCTTGAAGACGTTTCGCTACGCATCCCAGAAGCTTCTTCAGTTCTGACTGAGAACTGAGGAAGCTTCTGGGGTGAGAAGCGAAACGTCTTCAAGCGAAAACGAACAAAGCCCAGCTGCCTTTTGAAAAAAAAAAAAAAAAGCAACTTCGGGTCTCCGTTTAGTGTTGTGATTCAGGGTCAGCCTGAGGGTTCGGCAGTTGGGTCGGAAGACTCAGATGAGGGGGAGGAGGGGGGTGTTGAAGAACTTGCTGATGATGGCTTTGAGGCTCCGCAGAGCCCCCAGCCGGGCCCCTCCCACCTGGTGGAGACCCAGCTGTGTGAGCCTGACAGCGTGGATGAAGATGACCCACAGCTGGCCCTGTTCAAGGACGCCCAACACAGGAGGCAGTCAAGTAGGAGTAAGCAGAGGAAGGCAATGGGGCTTCTCGGAAGGAGGCAGAGAGAAGCCACGCCCTGAACTCTTTATAAAGGGAATGTGTGGGGAGGGCTGGTTTGCTGAAAGCAACTGCTCAGATAGTGTTTCAAAGCTCCGGTATCTTGGTTCGTGTCTTGTTTGTTTTTGTAATAAATTTGGCAGAGGTATTCCAGCCTCTTGCCATCTGTAAAGGGGTTGCCTTTTCTGCAAGGCCGGTAGCAGGCTGGTACAGAACATTTAGTGCTTCTTTCAGATAGGAAGACTTTCTTCCCAGCCTTTCTAGTAACCAGACATGTTGAACGAGGAGAAAAGTCGCTGGTCCTCATTGAGGCTCTACTTCAGACAATACACAGGAGTCCTTGACTTAGGACCGCAAAGGACCCCCAGATTTCTATTCCTAGGCAAGAGGATTGTAAAGTCAGCTTTGCCCCCTTTTACGACCTTGTTGTTAAGTGAATCACTGCAGTTGTTTGGTTAGTAACACGGTTGTTAAGTGAATCTGGCTTCCCCCATTGACTTTGCTTGTCAGCAGGTCGTAAAAAAACGTGGCCTGGGGACACTGCGACCGTCATAAATGTGAGTCAGTCGCCAAGCATCTGAATTTCTATCATCATGGGGATGCTGCAACGGCCGTAAGTGTGAAAAACAGTCATATGTCACTTTTTCCAGTGCCGTTGTAACTTTGAATGGTCAGTAAATGAACTGCTGCAAGTCGAGGACAAGCTGTAGTGGCTCATACCTCCATCACTATCTGATTAGCTTACATGCTGTCCATGGGACTAACTTTAACAAGGTTCAGCTGGTGTACAGTAGTGGCCCAAATTGTGGAATCCTTTTGGGGAACGTGCATTTTTGAGGTTTGGTGGCTAATAACACCCCCCCCCTTTTTGGGGGGGAGTAGTACCATAAAATTATATATCAATGGAAAGACAATTTAATCAAGAATGCAATGCAACATAGTTTGCTCAATTATCTGTACTGCGTTCTGTGAAAAGGTATAGCCAAATAACCAGAAAAAGGAAGCTCAACTTGGTTAGGTTGATATATATATAGGTAGCTTCCCTTCATCTGATTGTAGCCAATGAGCACGAGCGTTTAGAGAGCCAATCGGGTGCCATCTTGTTTTGGCCATGAGCCAATCAGATCACAGTAGGATTCAGTTATTGATGTCGTGTATGGAAGCTGAGAGGAGGACATTTGTCCGTGTGTTACGTGAGCTTGTAAAATGTAATAAAATTAAAGTAACGGTGCAAAGAGTTGACTGGTTGCCCAGAAAGTGATGCAAAATAGTACTATTAAGTGAACAAGCCTACAGTGATAAAGAAATTAGAAGAAAAATGGGTGGAAACTTAACCAAAGGTGGCATTTCTACGGTACACTTTCCCCAAAAGGTTTCCACAATTTTGGCCACTACTGCAGAAGGCCATGTTCCAAGTACTCACTGATGCTCATCAATGGGCACACCTGACATCTGTTTTATGGCCCTACGCTGGCTTCCTATTAACTCCCGGTACAAATTAAAGCACTTGGCAAGACTGGGTCGGCCCACAACAATCGGCCCGTCCACTTTGATCATGCCTTGAAGATAAGAACAAGCTGGTTGTTCCCCTTTTTCAAAAGGTTGGTGGGAGGGCAAGCCCAAGAGTGTTGTTTTTTCCATGACACAACTGGCCTTCTGGAACGGTCAGTAGAGACCTTGTCCTTTGCTTCTCCCTATGGACCTTGAAAAAGCAAGACAGGAAGAGAATCGACTTGTTTGAGCGGTGGTGCTGGAGAAGTCTCCTGCCTGTTCCTTGGACAGCAAAGGTGACCTACAAAGCAAGCACTGGAGCACGTAACACCAGACGTGTCACTGGAAGGCAAAATCACAAAACTGTGTCTCACTTATTTTGGCCATGTCACGTGGGGGAATTCACTGGAGGAAGCAATGATGTTGGGAAGAGTTAGCGGTAAAAGGAAACCAGGCTGTCAAAGAAGACGGTGGCTGGACACCATCAAAGCTGACACCAGCCAGACCATAGAAAAATTCAAAGAAGTAGTTCAAGTTTGGAAAATGTGGAGAGACCTGGTCCATAGAATTGCTGAGACAATGTTCATTCAGTCATGTTCCACTCTTGGTGACTCTATGGATGATGATGGTGGTGGTCACCATCATCACCATCATGTTTGTGGAATCCTTTAATCTAGGAGGCAGAACTACTGTATTTTCCTGCCTATAAGACGCAACCTTGTATAAGACGCTCTGGCAGGCGAGTTTATCCACGCCGATCAGCTGTTCGGCGGAGCGCCAAACCGCTGAGCTGGCAAATCCGGAGGGTCGGCCGGCCAACGATCTTGCCCCCTCCCCCCTCCCGTTAGTGGCAAGCCCACAGAGGCTTGACACCTGCACCAGGAGGCAGGGCAACTCACACAGGCTACGGAGGTTACCATTGTTTTTCTGTGTACAAGACGCACCTGATTTTTGAACAGGGTGTTTGCGGGGAAAAATAGCATCTTATACACAGAAAAATATGGTATTTCCCCAAATAACAGCACCTGCCATGTCTCCAAGACTGGTGTATCCTAGCTGAGGAAGCAGAGACCGACCAAGCCCAAAATAATAATAATAATAATAATAATAATAATAATAATAATAATAATAATAATAATAATAATAATAATAAGTAGTAGTAGTAGTAGTAGTAGTTGGAAGGGACCTTGGAGGTCATCTAGTCCAACATCACCTTGGTCAGGCGTGGAGGCATTCCCCACCCTTTTTATGGGATCATATTAATTTACTCAGCTCAAACCTCATTGTAAAATTGGCGCAGGCTCCTGCCTTTTGAAACCATGCTCTTGCTTGAAATAACAATGTGCAGATGAAGTGCGTGGCACTATTTAATTAATTTGCACTCCTTTGATTTCAATGAAGAATGACCTGGCACTGTTGCCTGTAGTGGGCACGGAGTAAATACTGTAAATTGAAATGCAGAATCAAAGCCACTTCATTGTCATGTAGCTATGAACACAAGTTGTTATCAGTTATCAAACTTCCCACAACTTCCCTTCTCTTCCCTAAATAGCTTCTTTAAAGTTTAAATATAGGCAGCAGATTCCATTGATCTAAAAATAAGCTTCTTCCCCCCCCCCCAGGTTACGCTACAAAGTCACTGGATTCTTAGAAACTGTCATTTCCCCATTTGTCATTCTACAAAGTCGCAGCTCTTCTGAAACAAACTGACTTCAAACAGTAATTTTATCTTTCTTTCTTATAAAATTACCTAGAGTAGGGGTCTTCACACTTGGCCCTTTTATGACTTGTGGACTTCAACTCCCAGAATTCCTCAGCCAGACACGCTGGCTGAGGAATTCTGGGAGTTGAAGTCCACAAGTCATAAAGGGGCCAAGTTTGAAGACCCTTGGGCTATAGACATACCTAATTCCTTCAATCCTTCATCATATGATTTAGCCTCCAGGCTCCCTATAATTTATGTCACTGTAGTCTGCACTCAGATTTTTTTTTCTATCATGGTAACCAGAACTCTATGTAATATTCTAAGTGTGGCCTCACTAGTGCAGTATAAAGTGACATTATCATTTCTTGTGATGTAAAATTGGTTTGTCACAATGTGAAAAAGATGTTGAGACTCTAGAAAGAGTACAGAGAAGAGCAACAAAGATGATCAGGGGACTGGAGGCTAAAACATATCAGGAACGGCTGCTGGAATTGGGTATGTCTAGTTTAATGAAGAGAAGGACTCGGGGTGACATGATAGCAGTCTTCCAATATCTCAGGGGCTGCCCCAAAGAAGACGGGGGGCCAAGTTATTCTCCAAAGCACCTGAAGGTAGGACAAGAAGCAACGGATGGAAACTAATCAAGGAGAGAAGCAACCTAGAACTAAGGAGGAATTTCCTGACAGTTAGAACAATTAATCAGTGGAATGACTTATCTCCAGATGTTGTGGGTGCTCAAACACTGGAGGATTTTAAGAAGAGACTGGACAACCATTTGTCTGGGATGATATAGGGTTTCCTGGCTGAGGACCAAGAGACCTCCAAGATCCCTTCCAACTCTGTTATTCTGTGATAATTAAAAATCCTTCTTGGTTGCAATTTCATCCCCTGGAAAAAAAACAACCCATCAATTTGTTTGCTATCAGGCATTCTATAATTTACCTTCATTGCACCAAAATCAACATGAGGTTATTAAGCAGTCATCTCCCTTCCTTTGAAATCTGATGTGGAAAAATTTGCCAGGGAATCCCCAACCCTAAACATACAGCCCTCCCTCACCCGTGATCTGGACTGCACCCTTTTCAAACCCCCTTTGCCCTTTGCTAGAAGGCCAAACTCAAGTGAAAACAAGATTGACGAGAGCTAGAAACTCAGAAGTTGAGCCAAGTGTTCAGTGGGGAGAGAAATAGCAAACACATCAAAAAGCCGTTGTCACGGCTTCCTTCCTGCGTTCAACACCTTACCCCAATCGAAAAACCTCTGAGTTTCTGAACAACACCCACAGCTAACCATCTTTTCTGCTACCCTAGTTCTAAAACTGTTGCACCTTCGTGCGTTATTTTTGCGTGCGTCTGGGTGCTTTTGCCTGTGTGCAAGGAAGAATGAAGGTGTGGAGGTCACCACGTTGTCTCTGGAATATAGATTTAAGTCAACGTTATTTACATTTTGGGGGGGTGGGTGGGTGGGTGGAAACCCTAGATTGCTTGTCTAACAGCCAAACACTGTTGCGTTGTCATTAAATGATAAGGAACAGAATTCTGCAGCCAGCCTATCGGGTCTCGTTTTTCATAACCCCAAATACATTCGTTATCCTGCTGACATTATCATAATTTAAACCTAGCCAAGTTGCATTCAGATCTTGTTAAAATGGTGTGCTGTGTTTGTTTTATATCCTTTCGGGAGATTGAACTGGAAATTCAAGCCTCTGCCCCTACCACTTTTATGGGATGGGAGAAGAATGGGATCCTCTCCTTCAATTTCCCCTCTTCTGCCTTATTTCTCCTTTTCCTTCCTCTCCTTCTTTTTCCTTCTTTTTTCCTCCTCCTCTTTCTCTGTCCTCCCTTTCAACTTCCCCTCTTCTGCCTTCCTTTCCTTTTTTCTCATTTTCTTTCCTTCTTCCTCCTCCTCCTCTCTCCATCCCCCCTTCTCTCTTGACCAGACAATGCAAACTCAGCCAGATCAATGCGACGTTGATTCATTTTGAAAAAAAAAGCTATTTCCGCACAGGATCTAAAGTTCATCAAATGTTGTGATTCAGGGTCAGCCTGTGGGTTTGGCAGTTGGGTCGGACGACTCAGAGGAGGAGGAGGAGGGGGGTGTTGAAGAGCTTGATGAGAGCCCCCAGCCAGGCCCTTCTCATCTGGTCACGACGCAGACCCAGCTGTGTGAGCCTGACAGCGTGGATGAAGATGACCCACAGCTGGCCCTGTTCAAGGACGCCCGATGCAGGAGGCAGTCAATCAGGAGTAAACAGAGGAAGGCAATGGGGCTCCTCGGAAGGAGGCAGAGAGAAGCCACGCCCTGAACTGTATTTAAGGGGGAATGCGTGGGAGGGCTGGTTTGCTGAAGGCAACCGCTTGAATAGTTCCTGTTTCATAGCTCCTGTTTCGTGGTTGGTGTCTGTTTTATGTTAATAAATTTGGCAGGCTTTATTCCAGCCTCTTGCCATTTGTAAAGGGGTTGTCTCTGCCTTTTCTGCAGGGCCGGTAGCAGGCTGGTACAGAACATCAAAAGAGCAATGGGATTCAAAGTCTTGATTCATAAGGGTGATTTCATTGAGTTGCCTTCAAACTGCCTTGGCCCCTCATTTCAAGCTAGACCTGAATGGGTTGCCAGCAATGGTCGCAGTTGTACCCAGAACCTCAGAATCAATGGTGCCCCACATGGCATATGCCATGATCACAATGAATGATGTGTCACATTATCCATACATCATTTATCAAGATTATGATCTGGATGGAATATTGCCTCCAGTTTTGGTTGCCTTGTTATAAAAAAAGATGTGAGTGCAGAGAAGAGCAACAAAGAAGATTAGGGGACTGGAGGTTAAAACATATGAAGAACATTGTAGGAATTCAGTATGTTTAGTGTTAAATAGTGGGTTCTTAGGGGCAGGAATGACGACGCGAGGCTGAGTACAGGATAACTCATACTTATATTTCTTGCTAGAACTGTACTGAAGCAAGGGCTGCAGCCAGCCGCAATATATAGTCTAGCCCCTAGGTGGCAGCCAATAGGTTTGAACCAACCACTACTGCCTGGGACTAGCCAATTGCAGCACAGGAAACTTGTAGTCTGGGTTGCTGGAGAGTTGTTAGCTGCTCCAGCAACCCACGTGGTGTATCACAAGAGCCCAGTATATAACACCTAGCGTAATGAAAAGTAGGATTAAGGGTGATATGATAGCAGTGCTTCAATATCTGAGGGCTGATACAAAGAAGAGGGAGTCCAAAGCTCAGGCAGGCAGAAGAAGAAGCAATGATTGGAAACTATAACCAAGGAGAGAAGCAACCAAGAATTAAGGAGAAATGCCCTGACAGTCAGAACAATTAACCAGTGGAACCCCTTGCCTCCAGAAGTTGTGAATGCTCCAACACTGGAAGTTTTTAAGAAGAGATTGGACAACCATTTGTCTGAAATGGTATAGGGTCTCCTGCCTGAGCAGGGGGTTGTACTAGAAGACCTCCAAGGTCCCTTCCAACTCTTGTTATTCTGTAAATTCACCCTACTGCTAAACTAAGGTACCCACAGCTGCCGTTTGAAGTTTTTAACACTGAGTTTATTTCCTTTTCATTTCCATTTGACCTCGACTGAGTTCGTTTCCATTTAATTTAGGTTGGAAAAGTAAAAAAATTCTTTGACGTGTGACTCCTCGAGGGCACGAATTCCCTCAGTTCTAGGGAAATTGATTATCATAGAAAACTGGACCGGGGTTTTGACTTTGGAAACAAATGCTTCACATTTGTTAGCGATTTTCTTCAGAATTTTGCAGGGACTCCACCTAAACCTCCCAATCAAAGATCAAGGGCCTTCTCTCCCGTTGAAAAGTAAATGTCAGTCGGGTTCTTTTCTTTGATGATACCAAATTGCTTCTGATCACCGAAGCCCTCAAATTTTCCCATTCTTTGTGGTTTTCTAAAGAATGAATGGAGCTTCCTGGGTCCTCTAAGAATGTGTGATTTCTTATGAAGATCATCAGCAGTTTTTTTTTTTTAACCGCATACAGTGGCGGTACAGTAAAGCTTCCCTCCCCCCCCAATTAGCATGGGGGGGGGGAATAACAAAAGCTTGGTTTTTTTTGTAATTTTTTTTATTGCTGTTCTGAAAAAAAATGGAAGCGTGGAAAGAAGCAGACGTGATGCGGTAAATATTTTATTTATTTATTTTAATTCCATTTATATCCCGCCCTTCTCCGAAGACTCAGGGCGGCTTACAAGCTTAGCAGTAGCCTTCATCCTATGTATATGCCTGCTTATTAGGGCTTTCACACACACACCCCCAAGCGGCATTATTACAAAGTCAGCTTAATTGCCCCCAACAATCTGGCTCCTCATTTTACCTACCTCGGAAGGATGGAAGGCTGAGTCAACCTTGAGCCTGGTGGGACTCGAACCTGCACTAATTGCAGGCAGCTGGTGTTACTTAAGGAGGCATCAGCCCACTGCTCCACCAAGGCCCAAGGCTCCACCAAGGCTGGTATATCCATACTTGCATATACCGGCGGGGGGGGGGAGGGGAGAAAGCACCTGTTTTTGGCTGGAATTAAAAAGGAAATTGAATTTAGAAAGGATGCTAAAGTGAAGATGCCAGGAAGGGCACCTGGCCAGGAGGTGCTCAGCTACATTCAATTGCCCTGACTCCGTTCCAATGCAAGGAATTATAGGGTCAAAAGAAGAAGAAGAAGAAAAAAAACAACCAATAATATTTATTCAGTCAATAACATCTTAAAGTAGCTGGCTGGGAAATTCTGGGAACTGAAGACCACACATCTTCAAACGTTGCCATCCCAAAGGTGCTTCTTCAGGAGGCAACTGGACTTTCTTGTTTTTCTTTGAAGACATTTCGCTTCCCATCCAAGAAGCTTCTTCGGCTCTGTCTGGATGGTGGGGAACGGAAGGATTTATACTCCTTGCGGATAGCTGGTCATTTGCCTTCTTTTAGAGAGTCGTTGAGGCCACTTAGTCAGTCCTTTCAACAGTTCCAAGAAGGCCCCACACCCATTTGCACCACTCAGGTGATCCTGAGGACACAGAGAAACCTCCAGGTGGCCTCAAGGACTCTCTAAAAGAAGGCAAATGACCAGCTGTCTGCAAGGAGTATAAGTCCTTCCATTCCCCACCATCCAGTCAGAGTCGAAGAAGCTTCTTGGGTGAGAAGTGAAACAACTTCAAAGAAAAATAAGAAAGTCCAGTTGCCTCCTGAAAAAGCACCTTTGCGACAACTATGACCTGGATGACTGAGAATCTCCATAGACATCTTAAAACATTCTGGCTGGGGCATTCTGAGAATTGAAGTCCACCTGTCTTAAAGTATGCTGGCTGGGGAATTCCACCCATTTTAAAGTTGTTAACTTTGAAAAACACTGTAGTACAGTAACCTTAGCTCTGTATTCAATCAACTGTTTCCATCTGAATAGAATAGAGCTGGAAGGGACGTTGGAGGTCTTCCAGTCCATCCCCCTGCTCACGCAGGAGAACCCATGCCGTTTCAGACAGGTGATTGTCCAGTCTCTTCTTAAAAACCTCCTTTGATGGAGTGCCCACGATTTCTGGTGGCAGGCTGTTCCACTGGTTGATTGTCCTCACCGTCAGGAAGTTTCTCCTTAATTCCAGGTTGCTTCTCTCTTTGATCAGTTTCCAACCATTGTTTCTCGTTCTTCCCTCTGGTGCTCTGGTGAACAACCTGGTCCCCTCTGCCTTGTGGCAGCCCCTCAGATACTGGAACACCGCTATCATGTCTCCCCTATGCAGTGTATGCCTCCCAGCATACACAAAGGACAGCACAGCAGGAGGCTGATGGTGCAGATCAGCAGAGGGGTTGGACAGCTCCGGGCGATAACTGCTCACTCAGGATAAGCCTAATGAGTTAAGCTGTTGACAGCCCCAGGCATGGTCAGCCTGGTGAGAAGCCAGGATCTACACCCATTGTCACCTGCACTGGCAGGAAGCCCAGGTTTGAACTGATTGGATGCCATCCACCTGGGCAGGTACAAATAGACGCCAGGTTTCCCTGTTTCCCCAGTTCGTTCTGTTCAGAATAAACTCATCTTTACCCCAGCTCTGTGTCCGTCTCTATGTGAAGCACGCGACTTTACACCCTATCTCTTCTTTTCTTTAGACTATCCAAACCCAAGTCCCATAGCCGTTCTTTGTATGTTTTGGTCTCCAGGCCTTTGATCATCTTAGTTGCTCTTCTCTGAATGTTTCCCAAACTCTCTTTTTTGTGATCAGGTGACCAAAATTTGCTGCACCATTCCAGTATTCCAGTGTTCTTGGAAAACTCTTTAAAAGGGCAGACAAGTCCTTAACTTCGTTAAACTTTGGTTCTCGATTCTAGAAACATCAGTGGCTAAAAATCAGGTCTCTCTTCCACCACCACCCCACTTTGACTCACAATAACATTTTCCTAAAACACAGCATTTTGGAAACCAATGAAAACCCGCCTTCCTTAGCCATACAAAGCCCAGATGCAAATAGTTTACAAACTTCTCGCTGTGTGAAAACAGCTTTTCAAAATTTCACCGAATGCCAACATTTCTCCGGAGGCCAGAAGATGCCTTACCTGCCGTCTCTGCCATTTCACTAAGGAAATCAATATTTCAGCCGCTTCCTGTTATTAATCTGATGTCGATTTGAATTTCAGAAAATAACGGATGATTCCATTAGAAAACAAACCAACCCAACTGAGCAATCCCAGGCAAGAAAAAAAAAGAAAATTAGAATAATTACCCTGTTTATTTTTCTCACTTGTGTGATAAGGCGGGTTCTGACAAGACGAACTAGCTTGCAAACCGCCAAGCTGGCAATTGATCTTAAGAGTTAAAGGTTTCATTTGCATGTTTTAAAGTTGCCCTCGTGAAAATGTATAGTTCTGATGGAAGATGTGAAAGGGGATCCGGATTATAGAAACCAAGTACGTACTTTTCATTCTGAGTTTTCGCTGGCTCGGAATTGGGACACCACTTTTGGGAAAGGGTGCGTGTGTGTGTGTGTGCAGTTACATTATCGCCATGGGAATAAGACAGCGTTGGCAATGACAAACAATCCCAGAGTCATTTAAAAAATAAATTCTGTGCAACAACTTTCTGCGATACATCACTCACGCTGACTGAAGCACCTACTGTACATCTTTCATGTCCCTGTTATTAAATTTTAATATGGCCTTGAGGGAGTCCAAAAGGGCTAAATCTCTCTGCTAAGGATGCTCAGAGGGTATGCTATTTTGTGTGTGTGTGTGTGTGTGTGGCGGTAGGGGAGATTGAACTAGAACAGGAGTAGGCAATCTTGGCTCTTTTACGACTCGTGGACTTCAATTTCCCCCCTCTCTCTCTGTCTCTCTCTCTCTTATCTAAAATCTGTCTCTCTCATATATATGTCACCAGTTAGTATGCTCTGTCTGTCTGTCTGTCTGTCTATCTATCTATCTATCTATCTATCTATCTATCTATCTATCTATCTATCTATCTATCTAATCATTTATCCAGTGGTGGGATTCAGCCAGTTTGCACCAGAATGGACTTCCAGTAGCAGCATCCACACAGAGAACTGGTTGTTCATATATTTGAATCCCACAACTGTATCTATCTATCTATCTATCTGTCTGTCTGTCTGTCTGTCTGTCTGTCTGTCTGTCTATCTATCTATCATCTATGTACATATGTATGTATGTATGTATGTATGTATGTATGTATGTATGTATGTATGTATCTATCTATCTATCTATCTATCTATCTATCTATCTATCTATCTACCTACCTACCTATCTATCTATCATCTATCTATCTATCTATCTATCTATCTATCTATCTATCTATCTATCTATCTATCTATCTAATCATTTATCCAGTGGTGGGATTCAGCCAGTTTGCACCAGAATGGACTTCCAGTAGCAGCATCCACACAGAGAACTGGTTGTTCATATATTTGAATCCCACAACTGTATCTATCTATCTATCTATCTGTCTGTCTGTCTGTCTGTCTGTCTGTCTGTCTATCTATCTATCTATCATCTATGTACATATGTATGTATGTATGTATGTATGTATGTATCTATCTATCTATCTATCTATCTATCTATCTATCTATCTATCTATCTATCTATCATCTATCATCTATCTATCTATCTATCTATCTATCTATCTATCTATCTATCTATCTATCTATCTATCTATCTATCTATCTATCTAATCATTTATCCAGTGGTGGGATTCAGCCAGTTTGCACCAGAATGGACTTCCAGTAGCAGCATCCACACAGAGAACTGGTTGTTCATATATTTGAATCCCACAACTGTATCTATCTATCTATCTATCTATCTATCTATCTGTCTGTCTGTCTGTCTGTCTGTCTGTCTGTCTGTCTGTCTATCTATCTATCTATCTATCATCTATGTACATATGTATGTATGTATGTATGTATGTATGTATGTATCTATCTATCTATCTATCTATCTATCATCTATCTATCTAGTGTATGACAAGATCTGTCTATCTGACTCTCTCTCTTTCTCTCTGTTTTTATTACCTAAAATATGTCTCTCTCATATATATGTCACCAGTTAGAATGCTCTATCTATCTATCTATCTATCTATCTATCTATCTATCTACATATGTATGTAGTATCTATCTATCTATCTATCATCTATGTATGTATGTATGTAGTATGTATGTATGTATGTATGTATGTATGTATGTATCTATCTATCTATCTATCTATCTATCTATCTATCTATCTATCTTCTATCTATCTATCATCTATCTAGTGTATGACAAGATCTGTCTATCTGACTCTCTCTCTCTCTCTCTCTCCATCCATCCATCCACTCACCCATCCATCCATCCACCCATCCATCCATCCATCCAGTTTGTAAGCAGCCTCTGAGTGGCTTGACAAAATGAAAAGTCAAGATGCCACCGTCTATCCATTTGCAGCTTTGGGGGAGCACCTGGGGTCAAAGCTTCTTCTGGAGAGATGCTCCCTGATTGCAAACTAGAGCTCCCACTTTGCAAAGCAAACTAGCACGCCCAAGGCAGGCAAGAAGGTGTTGCAATTCCCACATGCCTCCCACAGTGTTGAGTGAAGAGTAGACTGTTTATTCCGCATCTGGATCCAAAACCTCAGTGGGAATCAAGTTTGAAATTGGCAAACAAGATGGAAAATGTTGATCCTTGCTTTTTGTATTGCAACATAGCAATTTGGGCTGAGAAGGTAGGACTTGCTTTCTCTAAAAGAAAAAAAAAGTGGGTGTTTTTTGCCTCTTGAAGGACAATGTGCCTCCTTCTCTGAATTTAAATTACCCAAAGTGGAAGAAAGACTTTTTTTAACCTTCAAAAGACCCAGTAGGCCCTTCTGTGCCACCATCTGCATAATAAAGATAGACCCATCTTTCCAAAATGCATATTCATACTTGTGCATAAATTTACATCAGCGCGACATGCATACAGCCCAGATAAACAGAAAGGCAATCCAAATAGTAGTGATAGAAGAAGATAACAGTATAAATAAATAACAGAATAACAGATTTAAAAAAAGAGACTAACATGTAATGAATAACATCCCAGGTGATATAAGGAAACGACACTTGGCTGATCCAGGCTGAAAATAATTTGCTTTAAATAAAAGATGATAGGTTAGATTCCATCTGTCTGAGGAACGGGACTGGGGAAGAAATCACAATGGCAAACTTGCCAGTTTTTCCTTTGTTTCTGGGAAATTTTGGTTTGTCTTAACAACAAGGAGCATTCTTTAAACTAGAAATCTGCAGATGGCAAAATCTCATGTTCTAGAAAAGTATAATGGGTCAATTTATAGGATCGGCTTTGGACATCTGTGTAAGGAATAAAAGACTGGATGGAGCTTTGATTGCTGCCATCTTTGAATTTTTTGACCATACCTCTCTCTCTCTCTCTCTCTCTCTCTCTCTCTCTCTCTCTCTCTCTCTCTCTCTCTCTCTCTGTTTTTATTACCTAAAATCTCTCTCTCTCATATATATGTCACCAGTAGAATGCTCTATCATCTATCTATCTATCTATCTATCTATCTATCTATCTATCTATCTATCTATCTATCTATCTTCTATTTATCTGTTATCTATCTGTCATCTATCATCCATCTCTATCTATCTATCTATCTATCTATCTATCTATCTATCTATCTATCTATCTATCTATCTTCTTCTTCATCATCATGTATCCATTATCTCTCTCTCCTTCCTTCCCCCTCTCTCTCCATCCATCTATCCATCTCTCTCTATCCATTTCAGTCTCCCTTAATTCTTTGTTAGTAATTTACACACACACACACACACACACACACACACACACACACACACACATATATATGTGTGTGTGTGTGTGTGTGTGTGTGTGTGTGTAAATTACTAACAAAGAATTAAGGGAGACTGAAATGCATTTCAAACTTATTAGTTTTCATCAGTCAGCCATACCCTTCTGAGATTTGAACCTGGGCTGATTGCACATTAGGCAGTTGTTTTTACCTCTTGAGCCACAGGATCTCTCTCGCTTTGTTAGCTTTTTGAAGCAAGGGGAGATATGTGTCAAATACTTTGTTAACTATTTAGATTAGATTTAGATTTGTCCCATGTTTGGGGCCTAGCAAGGTAATCTAAATAGTTAACAAAGTATTTGATGTGTGTATATATATATATATATATATATATATATATATATATATATATGTGTGTGTGTGTGTGTGTGTGTGTGTGTGTGTGTGTGTGTGTGTGTGTTTTCTGAGGTATATATATATATATATATATATATATATATATATATATATATATATATATATATATATATATATATATATACACACTGTATCTCTCTCTCTCTCTCTATCTGATAAATTTAAAAACTGGAATCCCAGGTGTTGACATTTGAAATCAGTAAAAATAAAACAATGAACTCTGGGATATAAGAAAAAAGCCTTCTTTGTTGCCGAGCTTTCGTCAACTAGCCCTTGCTCTGATGATGTCAAGAGACTAAAACATATGAAGATGATCAAAGGCCTGGAGACTAAAACATATGAAGAATGGCTATGGGACTTGGGTTTGGCTAGTCTAAAGAAAAGAAGAAATAGGGGAGATATGATAGCGGCGTTCCAGGATCTGAGGGGCTGCCACAAGGCAGAGGGCGCCAGGTTGTTCACCAGAGAAGCAGAGGGAAGGACGAGAAATAACGGTTGGAAACTGGTCAAAGAGAGAAGCAACCTGGAATTGAGGAGAAACTTCCTGACAGTGAGGACAATTAACCACTGGAACAGCTTGCCTCCAGAAATCATGGACGCCCCATCACTGGAGATTTTTAAGAAGAGACTAGACATTCACCTGTCTGAGACGGTATATGTTCTCCTGCTTGAGCAGGGGCTGGACTAGAAGACCTCCAAGGTCCCTTCCAGCTTCTATTCTATTCTATTCTATTCTATTCTATTCTATTCTATTCTATTCTATTCTATTCTATTCTATTCTATTCTATTCTATTCTATTCTATTCTATTCTATTCTATTCTATTCTTCTCTGTGACAGCCCCTCAAGTATTGCAAGACTGCTATCATATCACCCCTAGTCCTTCTCTTCACTAGACTGGACATACCTAGGACCCTCAATCCTTCATCGTATGATTTAGCCTCCAAATCCCTTATCATTTCTGGTGCTCTTCTCCATACTCTTTCTAGGATCCCCAGGTTGAGGTTGG
>NC_139515.1:84203194-84208194 GCF_947247035.1 Vipera ursinii | reverse complement strand
ATATCTATATCTATATCTATATCTATATCTATCTATATGTGTCTGTATGTGTATGTGTGTGTGTGTGTGTGTGTGTGTGTGTGTGTGTGTGTGTGTATGGTAAAGGTAAAGGTTCCCCCGCACATGCGTGCTAGTCGTTTCCGACTCTAGGGGCTGGTGCTTATCTCTGTTTCAAAGCTGAAGAGCCAGCGCTTGTCCGAGGACGTCTCCGTGGTCATGTGGCCGGCATGACTAGACGCCAAAGGCGCACGGAACGCTGTTACCTTCCCACCGTAGTGGTCCCTATTTTTCTACTTGCATTTTTACGTGTTTTCGAACTGCTAGGTTGGCAGAAGCTGGGACGAGTAACAGGCGCTCACTCTGCTATGCGGCACTTGGGATTCAACCCGCCAAACTGCCGACCTTCTGATCGACAAGCTCAGCGTCCTAACCCACTGAGCCACCGCATCCCTATATATATATTTGGCCCGTATTTGGGCCTTGCAAGGTATTCTAAAATACTTAACAAATACTTAACACACACACACACACACACACACACACACACACACACACACACATATATATCTTTCTCTCTGTGTGTGCTGTGAAAAAATATACCTGATAAAGTTTCTGCAATCTTCTCAGCAGCATAAAACTCATACTGTAGTGCCATCTAGAGTACTAAAGATAATATTAGGAACAAACACTAGGAAACCTTTGCTACCAAGAGCTACTACCTCCAGTATTTTTCAAGCTTGGTCATCTATATCAAAATGATGCTACTATACAAACTTGACAAATTAATCCTCCTCCTCCTCCTCCTCCTCCTCCTCCTCCTCCTCCTCCTCCTCCTCCTCCTCTCCTTTTCTTTCTCTCCCTTCCTTTCTTCCTTCCTTTTTCCAAGGACCTTTCCAATCCTATAATTCTACGTTCCACATTCATGGGAGCGGAAAAGTTTGTAGCTTTGAACTTTAACCATGAACTTCCTTTCACACCGCTGAAAGGGAATCCGTAGAAGTCGGGGAGCAGCTTTTCAAATTCACAAATTTTATTAAAAGGCAAGCTGATCCTGCTCTTCAAATTCTCCTAATCTGGACAAACGTGCTTTTCCTACTACAAATTTCACACTGGCCTTTCTCACCAAGGTTCACGATTATTCCACGCATCATAATTCGAATTCGAATTCAAATCGGTCAAGCGTGCTTGAACACACAAGGAATTTGTCTCTGGTGCATAAGCTCTCCTTGAGATTGGTGGTTTTCTTGCAGACATTTCATTACCCAAACTAGGTAACATCATCAGTGCAAAATAGGTAACACTAGTGATGTTACCTAGTTGGGTAATGAAATGTCTGCAAGAAAACAAGCACACGCAGAGAGCACCGACGACCCTTCATTTCAACCCTGAGCTGCAGATATTTTCCTTTATTGGTATAAGGAAAAACTTTTAATTTCCTTTCCCTGCCTGGTATGAAAAACTGCATCTTGGGATATATCTTCCATGAATTCATTTAATATCTGGGCTGTAACGTAATGTGATAAGCAATGTAGAAAAAAGAGAACTTCATTTATTAGTTGTTGTTGTTTTTTTTTTAAAAAAAATAGAGACTACGTTGGAACAGTTTGCTCAAAACATTTTTGGGGCTTGTCATGAGTTCTTTATAGCTTATCTTTCTCAGCAAGAATCAAGTTGCTTCCCATTAGCACCTCAGCCATAATGCAATGTTCAACACATCAGACTTGATCTAAGAGAATAACATTGGGAAGGACCTTGGAGGTCATCTAGTCCAACCCCCTGCTCAAGTAGGAAACTCTACACCATTTCAGACAAATGGTTGTCCAGTCTCTTCTTGAGAACCTCCACAACTTCTGGAGGCAAGTCATTCCATTGGTGAATTGTTCTCCTTAATTCTAGGCTGGTTCTTTCCCTGATTAGTTTCTATCCATTGCATCTTGTCCTGCCTTCAGGTGGACAATAACTGGAGAATAAATTGACCCCATCTTCTTTGCGGCAGCCCCTTAGATATTAGGTATCATGTCACCCCACCAGTCCTTCTTCTCATAAAAGTAGACATACACAACTCCTGCAACCTTTCGTCATATATTTTAGCCTCCAGTCCCCTACTCATCTTCGTTGCTCTTCTCTGCACTCTTCCTAGAGCCTCATCATCTGTTTTTATATCATGGTGTGGGAAGTTAGCCCCACCAGAGAAGGCAATATTAAAAGTGGCAGAAAAATATATTTCCTCAAAGGATCTTAAAGAGGCAGAAAAGCATGCCCAGTTTTTCTTACTAGCCCCAAGTCTCCCTCGCCAAGCAGAAACCAGCTCTGTAGAAATGCAGATATAAACTATTCAGGAAAGTTGAATTTAGAAGATTAAGAAGACAAAGACACCTAAAATCTACATAGCCCACCCAAACTCTAAGACAGGACATAATAGGATTAACCCACAGATGCCAGAAGAGCACACTCATACTCAGGTCAGAATACATGACACAGGAAATACAAAGCCTCAAATAGGAACAGGAAACAACGTCAAGAGCTCCAGAGGGTATAAAACCCCACTCTCTACATGTGTTCACTCTCTTTTCTTCCAGAGCCATCTTCCTGTCTGGCTCTCCTCTTCAATAAACTGCAACCTTCTTTCTAAAGCAGTCACCATGTTGTTTATCCCCAGCTTGGACTGAACCATGATGAAGACTTTTCCTTCAACAATGGCAACCAAAATTTCATGCAATATTCCAAGAGTGAACTTAACGAGGGATTATAAACTTAACACATCACGTGATCTTGATTGCCTCCTTCTGTTAACACAACTGAGAGTTTGTCATTTTGGTTTTCAAAACTAAAGAGCTGTGTTTTAACTTCCCAGAGTGATTTATTATTGCTGCCATGAGAAAGATTAGCCTTTTGCTGTTAGCAATCCAGGCTACATTTCTTGGGCTCAGAGTTGCAATGGGACCTGATTGTTAAATCAAGAAATTCCAGGTTCGGTTTTTCTGTCACAGCCTGTGACATAATGCTTACATCTCCCTGCCTCTCCCAATAGAAAATAATAATACTATTAAACATGACTGATCTCGTCAAGTTGTAGGAATTACTGTTACTAACATCGGCATAGCCTACTGTATTGTAGGCTTTCCAGAACCTTGGGGAATAGAATTATAGACCAGATGCTTTGATCCAGAAGGGTTGATCTCATGTAACTGGAACATTTTAAACATCCTCTCTTTGGGCCATTAATCTTAGCAGATGATTTTGGTCCAATTCTGTGTGTTTATCCAATCCATCTCACAAAGCAGTTCTTAAGATAAAACGAAAGCAGGAAACCGATAAGATCCTGTGTTCTCATGACGGTCTTAGCTAAAAAACAACAACAACAACAAAAAAAAACCCACCCCAAAAATCTACTTCATAAGCTTGTGCACCGCCAGCTGATTCTGCCCTATTGCAATCTTGGAATTTATTCTGATGTCTGAATCCAAAGCACTCGCCATTTTCCTAGTATGGAAGCTAGACCTAGATCGTTTCCAAATTTTGGGTTACTGTTCATCCCAAAATTGTTTGTTTATTTATTAGATCTGTATGCTACCCACCTGGCCTAGAGGTGACTTAGGATGATGATCACCACATTTAAGTTTGAGACCCTGGATATATATCTTATCATTTCTCTCTTTCTCTCATCTCTCTCTATCTTTCTATGTCTGTCTGTCTGTCTGTCTGTCTATCTATCATCTGTCTGTCTTTCTATATATCTAGCTCTATCTATCTATAGCTGTCTGTCTGTCTGTCTGTCTATCTATCTATCTATCTATCTATCTATCTATCTATCTATCTATCTATCTTCTTTCAGTCAGTCTGTCTGTCTGTCTCTATTTCTTTCTGTCCGTCCATCCATCCATCTCTTTCTCTCTCTCTCTCTTTCTCTCTCTCTCTCTTTCTATCTATCATCTATCATCGAACTGTCTATCTGTCTCTATCTCTATGTCTATTATCTGTCTGTCTCTCTAGCTATCTAACATCAGTCTGTCTATATCTATTTCTATCTATCCATCTATCTATCTGTCTGCTTATCTATCTATCTATCTATCTATCTATCTATCTATCTATCTATCTATCTATCTTCTTTCAGTCAGTCTGTCTGTCTGTCTCTATTTCTTTCTGTCCGTCCATCCATCCATCTCTTTCTCTCTCTCTCTCTCTCTTTCTCTCTGTCTCTCTCTTTCTATCTATCATCTATCATCGAACTGTCTATCTGTCTCTATCTCTATGTCTATTATCTGTCTGTCTCTCTAGCTATCTAACATCAGTCTGTCTATATCTATTTCTATCTATCTATCTATCTATCTATCTATCTATCTATCTATCTATCTATCTGTCTGCCTATCTATCTATCTATCTATCTATCTATCTATCTATCTATCTGTCATCTACCTATCTCATCTTAATATAATTTAATAAATATATAAGGATGCATGCATGTGAAAAACGGGCAAGAGAATGGGACATTTCATTTAATAGGGGCTTTTTCTTGAATTGTTTTTTTTTTAAATCACAATCGGCAATAATTGCTAAGGAAGAGCGTGAAGAAGTGTTCCAGTTGCCTTAGAGACCACCTTCAGTAGAACTTTTTTTAAAAAAATGTATCAAGAAACAAAAAGGACAGGATAGGGGAGCAGACGGAGCACCTATCTGTAGGCACAAGAGGAAGTATTGATACCCTTCGATATGTCCTCATCCCAGGTTTTTTTTTTTTGGAAGGGATAATTGGTTCAACAAGACGCCCGGCTCTCTTAATGGAAGAGTCTCCTGAAGCCGAGCTGGAGAGAAAGACACAATTCAGCGGTTCTCCCAGTGTACCTGGATCTGCAATTATGTCACCACTTAGCAGAAAAGGCGTCCCCCACGGCTGAAATAAATCCTGCAGCCCAACAGATTGAACTTTTTAGCCTCTGCGATACCATCGCTCTCTAGATTATGTTTTAGGGATCGAGTTTCGGTAAAGTGATGGGAAGGCC